>NW_026057580.1:70275304-70358814 GCF_023721935.1 Panthera uncia | reverse complement strand
TTTCTTTCTTTCTTTCTTTCTTTCTTTCTTTCTTTCTTTCTTTCTTTTCTTAATTAGCTTCCCACATTGTGGAGCTAAATGTGCAGGATGGTAACTCTTTCCCCATACTTTCTGTAAGAACTTGGTGTTTGATATATTTGTTTATTTATGAACTGTTTGAAAATGGCCCTGTCATCAGAGTCCCTAAACAGACTCCGATCTTGCCCTGAAAATTCATTCTTCTGAGACTTTTGGGCACTTGACACAGAGCAGAGACGTAAAATGTTTGCTTAATAAGTTCTACTGCTCACATTTTACAAATAAGAACACTTGGGGGTTGAGTCTCATTGTCGTTTGTCTCATAAAATTTGCCTCATAAGACATATCAATGGCAGGGTGCAGGGTTCAACAAACAGTTCTAAATTTTGAGCCAATCACAAGCCCCTCTGTGGGATCGAGCCTCCTTCCGTGTTGCTGGTTCCATGGCTCGGTCAAAATTATAGTGATGGTATTTTATTAGTACAATTTATGGGTCATAGTCTTCCTGTTAGTTGGGGCCGGACGTGTCAAGCTGCCATACATTCTGCCTAACCAGACATCTGCTTCTGATTCATAAGGGGAAACACCTGCTGATGTACATGACACAGAGGGGCATCCTTTCCCAAGGCCCGTTGTCAGATCCCTCACATGGAACAAGGGAGGTGTCAGGGACACAGCCGGATGTCATACAACCAGCGTCTAGCAAGGGTTGACTTCCCTAATGAGTAATCTACGTTATTTGCTTTGCAGTCCATTTCTATCTGCACTACCCAGAAAGTGTTACACATTGAAACGCCAGCTGTAACTTATTATATTTAATAATAATTGGCATATGCCAAATCAAGTAATTACAGAGGGCTGACAGGCAATGTTTCCTATCTTGAGTGCACCCCACACTCAAAGGCAACCTGAAAAAGGCTTAAAAGTGTTCTCTCTCATCACCTTCCCCCACTGTCCATCCCACCCCACCCTCACGCCTTCACCCGTCCTGCCTGGGGAGTGGTGTTAAGACCTTTTGATGATGTTGGCAATTACCTGTGAAATAAGAAGATGGTACTAGCAGAATAACTTTAGTAAAATTCTCGTCAAATCTGATAACCATGAGCAGAGTTGATTTTTTTCTAAATGCTTATGTATTTATTGGGGGGGGGGGGAAGGAGAGAGAGAAAGAATGAGCAGGGGAGGGACAGAGAGAGGGAGAGAGAGAATCCTAAGCAGGCTCAGCACTGTTAGCATAGAGCCCAATGTGGGGCTCCATCCCACGAACCATGAGATCGTGACCTGAGCCAAAACCAAGAGTCTGACACTCAACTGACCTGGCCACCCAGGTGCCCAGAGCAGAGTTGATTTTTATCCCAGATATATACCTGTGAAAGGCAGAGGAGGACAGTGTTGCCTGTCTGCAGCCCCAGAAGAGATGTGAGTTTCCACAGTACCCTTGCAATTCTCAACGTCATTTTCTGCATCATCATCAAGAAGCGTGGCTTAGTGGGAAGAGTAGAAAGGGCTGCATTAACACACTCTATGTAAATGACTTCTGATAAGTCCCTTATTTCTCCAAGTCTCAGTTTTCCCACATTTAAAATGAGGGGCTGGACAAGGTAATCACTAAGATCCTCACCAGCTCTCAAGTCCTGTGATTCTGTAACACCAAGCTACATTCAGTACGTATTTATTAAACGCCTGCTATGCAAGGCACCAAGGATACAGTGATAAATCAGGCAAATCCAGTTTCTGTTCTTGGGGAGTTAAGCCTTCTGGGGAGGAAAGACAATGAACCGTTAACTTCAGGTATCATTGCTGAGCTGTGTGCCATAAAGAAAGAGTTACACCGCACTGCAGGGCCACCAGTTAAAACAGATGACTGTGACACAGACAGGTCGAAAAGAAAACGAGGAAACTAATAACTATTGAACCCCTTGCATGTCCTTCTGTTGGACTTTGAAGGCACAATATTAGTTAATCCTCAGAGCCACCCTAGGAAGCAATATGGTGACCACTCCAATTTTTTTTTTTTTTCAGAAAGGGAAACTGAGAGGCTAGCATTAAATAGCCTGGGTTGTAGAACTGGAACTGGAATCCAGGTGACCCCATGCCTTCCACTGCTCCAAGTTGTCTCCAAAGGATGGGACTGTAGGGAATTATGGCTGCTATAAGGAAAGATGGTATAGTGTATCACATCAATGCACATGGGAGATATATCAACGAGGTCTAAAGCTGGGGGTGTCCTAAATGCAAGCATATTTGGAGGAGAAATTGATGCACTCACTCAACAAATACTTCCTAAATGACTGCCAGATGCAGAGTTAACAAATGGAAACTTGAACATGGCTACACATGTGTGCATTTCTTAAAATACCCAAGGGTAGATTTTCATCATATTCTGACAATTTGGGGGGGGGGCAAAATCTAAAGGAAAATGACCTAAAGTTGCGTATTTGTATGTAGAGAGGGAAAGAGAATTTGTAAGCTGTTAGAAGAAGAAGAAAGAAAAGGGAACACATTGGAAGGAAACTTTCCCCCTCCCTATGAAATGCTCTTTATTTCCTGATTTCACAGCTGATTCACTGCAGTTATATTGAGAACCCCCAAACTTGATTACTTTGAATACATCCTATCTTTGAATACAAATTCTTATCTATTTGGATTTCCTAGATATGTGTTCCATCAACTGAACAGGGGGGAAATGTCGCCTTTTTCAGATTGTTATAAATTATTATAGAAGGGGTCCAAATATATGAAGTGCCATCTGTCTTTAGATAGTGCAATTTCGATCCCCAGATGGATAGAATTCAATTTGTTATCTCTTTTCAGTCTGTTACCTGCTACTCCAAAATGCCTTGTAAGAGGTGGTTGTACCCATGCTTTTTCCTGACTACGGCCCCCTAGTGGGACCACGTAAACATCTGTTGTCACTGCCACACTAATGTTCAGAATAATTATAGCTAAAAAGACCATTCCCCTTCAACAACAAACAACTCTCTCCTAAGAGCTGAGCAAATTTGTATGAAATGTAAGGTTGAGCTTGGGATGTTGGAGGAGATAGTGGGGGTCACCCTCGTTTTGCCTGTTTACAGAGGCTGTGCCTGAGGAAAACTGAGGAACAGGGCCATCTGGGAAGGAGACAAACTGCCCCCCCCCCAACAAAGACAGTGAGGAGGGGGCCGTGAAGCAGGTGTGATTAAAAGGCACCTGGATGGGGCGCCTGGGTGGCTCAGTCGGTTAAGCGTCCGACTTCGGCTCAGGTCACGATCTCGCGGTCCGTGAGTTCGAGCCCCGCGTCGGGCTCTGGGCTGATGGCTCAGAGCCTGGAGCCTGCTTCCGATTCTGTGTCTCCCTCTCTCTCTGCCCCCCCCCCGTTCATGCTCTGTCTCTCTCTGTCTCAAAAAAAAAAAAAAAACATAAAAAAAAATAAAAAAAAAAAAAAATAAAAGGCACCTGGATATAAATAACCCTAAACTTTCAGGCTAACTTTAGCTCAGTGCACACAGCCGCAGCGATTTCTGGTACCACATTTACTAATTTTCTGACAAAAGCCAAGTTTGCTTCTGTTTCAGGGTTTTAAAACCACCCTCATTGGTAAATTAACGTTATTTAATCAGCCTTCAAAGATTTGATTAAAAAAAAAAAACTTAGTTATTTGAAAGAGGCGTTGGCCTAGGACCGTCTGAAAAAGAAAGTCAATCAGATGTCATTTCACACATCTGCTGGACCATTAAAGCAGTCCCCAGATAAAGAGCTGGCATGACAATTATTTCCTACTGCTGCTTGAGTGTCTTCTCCTGCCACACTCTTGGGGGCGATGGCGTGCTGTTTACTCTTCTGCACCTGCTCTCCTCCGCTCCCCCCAGACCCTAGCTTCGCCCTCCTGCCTTGCTCTGCCTGCAGAGGCCCACCCTTGCAGACTGAAATACTCATATTTCTTGCTGAACCAGAAAACAGGAGGGGGGGGGGGGCTGGTGTTCTGCCTGTTCCCTCTCTGCCTTAAGCACTGCCTCCTGGGCAGAAACTGTGGCCTCGGCAAGACTGCAGAGCCCATGGTGGCCTCTCCACAGCTCTGCCCCGACCTGGGTTAGTGGAACAATGTTTCTTCACTCCTTGGGACCTAGGTGTGGTAGATTTTTGTTCCCATTGCCTCTACATGCCTTGCTGCCTTAACTTCCCCACGCTTCATTCGAACACTGTGAAGTGAATTCTGTTTCGTGCTGGGCCCCTGATGACCGACCGTGTCAATGGACAGGCTCTCTTTGGAAATTCATGGCTTTTACCATTTCCTCTCAGGTGGGGGAATACTTTCCCAAGGCATCTGCTGCAATTAGCTGTCTTAATTCGCAAACTATTTTACTTTCAGGTGAGGGAACAATGAAGAAGAGATCATACCAAAACAAATGAAGCAAAGACCATAATCTTGATTTCCACGTAACGTAAGAATATAACCTTAAATTCCACAGTTCAACTCCATTTGGCTTGAATCATTGCTCAATCTTTCCCTATTCCCCTTTTCATGTCCATGCCAGCTGGAGAGGCCAAACTTTAGCCCAGCTTCTGGGTCATTCTGCCATGTTCTGCCAATCTAAAGCCAGAAGTGGGTGGGACTCCTACTTATCAGATGTCTTTGTCCCTCAGGAAACAGGGCTGTCCGAATTCGGACCCCAACTCCCCTTTTAGAACAGAAAACTAGCCTGTGATTTCTCTTCCTTGAATTTTAAAATTTAGTTTCTCAGGCATTGGAAAATTGTGCACCATTCTGAGTATCTTTTACCTCTGCCTTAAATTAGTACATCCCAACTAGAATAAATAAGCCCCCTAAAAGTACTCCAGATTGCACAGATAGCCCAGGACATGTAGCTTTACTGCTGGAATGAGTTAGTTAGTGGAACTCAAGTTAAATAGTCTTTTAAACATTTGAGAAAAACCTAAGAGCTGATGCATGCTTTAACTAAGACAGACATAACAGACACATGACAGGCTTTCCCATGGGCTGTTGTAGCTGCTAGCTGTAAGATGAAAAACAAAGGAAGGACAAATTAAGAAAGGAATGTTCTTATGCTTATTTTTTTAACTCTGTATAACGATCATGGTACATAAAGTGAATAACAAGGAAGTAAGGGAAATTATACACAAGCATCTAAATCTATTGTCAAGACCACATTAGTCACTTCCCAGAGATGATGTTTTAGAGACCTGACCAGGTCTAGACAAGGAAATCCAAAATCCAGCCAACCTAAGTGTCATCTTTTGTTTCTTTTTCATGTTTTCTTGCTTTTACTCTTTCATGAGCATTTGTGTGCCCTGTATGGAGCTTAAAAAATAAAACATTGCCAACGTATATCCTTCCTCAATCGCCTTCCCCTCCTCTACCCTTAAATGGCCTGATTTCTTAGATTCCCATTCATATCTCATACTTTTCTTTATATGTGTGTGTCCCTACACACTGTATAGTATAATATTATTTTACATGTTTCCAGATGCAGGATAAATGTAGTGTTTCTGTTCTGCAGCTGTTTTTTTTTTCTTCAGTATTATATTTTAAAAATTCAATCACAACTGAAGATCTTTACTTGTGAGATTTGCCAAAAGCTCTCCAAAGTTTCTACACAGTTTGCCCACACTTGGTTCCTTCGTTACAGATTCAAGTCCACTTTTTTCAACTAATGTATTTTCAAAACCTACTTGTTATTCGCTAATGACTCTGATAGTTGCTGAGGATACAAAGACGACCATGATACTATTCCTGTTCTCCAAGGGCTCACAGTGATTCCAAAGAGGCAGAAGTGCAAATTTAAAATTGTAATAACATGTTCCACGTGTTCCGATGAGATGTGTGCAGAGAACCGTGAGAATGCAGAAGAAAAGGGACCGAGTCTGAGACTAAGGAAAAGGTTCACAAGTGATGAAGGGGAGAAAGACACCCCCAGCCTCTGGTGCAAAGTCACCAGGGTCAAGAGAATGGTATATTTGGGGGATGGGGAAGGGTGGAAATATGTAGTTTAAGTAGAGTATAGGGAGCACAGGTTGACCCTAAAGGACAAGTTAAGGTTGAATTGTGAAAGAGGAGCCTCATACATCATGCTAAAGAAGGTTATTTACTCATTTAAGCAGTGAATAAAGAGCCACTGGGAGTTTTGAAACAGAAAAGTAGTATTGTAAGATTTCTTAAAATTAATTCTGGTAATGAAGAATGAGCTGCAAGGGAGAAAGTCTGGTGACCAAGAAAGTAGGGTGGAGACTATCATAATAATCTAGGAAATAAATGCCAAGATCCTGAACTAAACAGTGGTTTGGGGAACAAGGGGAAAACTCATGTTGGTAAACATTTCAGAGCTAGAGTATAAACTTTATGAGGTAGCAGCATACGAAGGGTGGCAGGATGTGGGAACTGTCTAACCCAGGTGGAGGCAATGAGGGGCACATTGTGTATAGAGAATTTTAAAACAATAATAAAACTTGCTGAACCACAGTCTGCTTTTCATTATCCCCATGTGCCAGCATTTCTAAACAATGTCAATGACAAAATTCTCCTCCCTCAAAAAAAAAATCTTTTGTTGTCTAAGTTCTACACAGTTACTGTGGTTACCGTTGAGTTTTAATATTATAACAAATATGTAAGCTTCAAATTAGCACATTCCGGTTAGTTAATCTTTAATAAACATTGCATTCTACACAGAAATTAATTCGGGGAACTTCCAGTCCTACAGTCCCCCTGATACAGATGGAGGTGTTAGTTTAGAGAATAAGTTTACAACAGTTCAGAATTGTGTAAGGCCCTTTCTGACTTGAGATTCTAACCTCTGTGGCTCTCCATCTGTCTCCAGTTAAGCCATGGATTTGAGATAAACAATGATAGCACAGTGGTTGTGAAAAGGAAGAGACAGAACTTGGGTACTTAACTGTTATCATTCTGTGTGCAAACCATTTTCTGATCCTTGCCAAGTTCATTCTTTTGGAAGCATTTCCAAAAATTACATTACTGCAAAATGTATTGATAAAATTTAAAACTATCAGTCCATTACTTTTTCCTTTTATGTTCTATAATCTTTATCTGAGATATAAGAAGAGACATAGATTGGGGAGAGGATATAATAATGTGACTATGGGACACGTTCAAGTCCATGTGCCTATAGAACTACAGATGCACTTGGAACCAAGAGTGTGACATATAAGAGTGAGATCAGGGATATGTAGAGGGACCCAGGAGTCACCAGAATATAGATGGAGGATGAAACTGTGGGAGAGGTTGACATCACAAAGTGTGTAGATGGAAAAGAGGGATCCGGAGGCTATTCCTAGAGAATATCAACAGTGTGGAGGCAGCAGAGGAAGCAGGACAGCACTCCCTTCCTACCGCTCCACCCCCACCCCCCTCCAAAATACTAAGATAAGCAGCAGAAAAACCCAAAGACAGGATTGTCCTGGAAACCAAGAGAAGGGAGAACTTCATGGTGGGAATTTCAGCCAGGTCAAGTACTAGAAGGAGAACAAGTAAGACTGGAAAAGCAAAGCCACCAAGACATCAACCGACAGCTTTGACAGCTCTGCCCTGGCTCCTCTGACAGCTCTGTAGTGGCACAATGCAGACAGAAGTCAGACAAATAGAGGCACAGATGGGCACAAAGAAAGCAGAGCCAGTGTGATTGAATTCTCTCTCACACATGAAGTTTGGCTGAGCGAACGAGGAGGAAAATGAAAGGGAGGTAGGGCTGAGGGAAGGTGTTCTTAGAATATGAGCCACTGCTAGGAATTTACCCAAGGGATACAGGAGTGCTGGTGCATAGGGGCACTTGTACCCCAATGTTTATAGCAGCACTCTCAACAATAGCCAAATTATGGAAAGAGCCTAAATGTCCATCAACTGACAAACGGATAAAGAAGTTGTGGTTTATATACACAATGGAATACTACGTGGCAATGAGAAAGAATGAAATATGGCCTTTTGTAGCAACGTGGATGGAACTGGAGAGTGTTATGCTAAGTGAAATAAGTCATACAGAGAAAGACAGACACCATAGGTTTTCACTCTTATGTGGATCCGGAGAAACTTAACAGAAGACCATGGGGGAGGGGAAGAAAAAAAAAAAGAGGTTAGAGAGGGAGAGAGCCAAAGCATAAGAGACTCTTAAAAACTGAGAACAAACTGAGGGTTGATGGGGGGTGGGAGGGAGGGGAGGGTGGGTGATGGGTATTGAGGAGGGCATCTTTTGGGATGAGCACTGGGTGTTGTATGGAAACCAATTTGACAATAAATTTCATATAAAAAAAAAAGCATATGAGCCACAAGGAAGAAACTGCTCATCCAACACAGAACCCAGCACCTAATGGTGCTCTGCCTCTCCTCACCCCTGTAGGTGCAAATTGATGGATGGTGTGCGAGAGAAGGAGGCCAGATGATAGCACAGGGTCAGGTGGATGGGTCCCAGAGCACAGGGAGAGGGCTAATCTATTCTACTATGAGGAGTGCTATCTCCACTGAGATGAGCAGAGGAAATTAGAATGAGTCAAGATAAAGATGAATTTCGAGAAGAAAAATAGATAGTATGAGATTTTCTGCCCAATGACCTCTATTTTGTCATTGAAAGAGGAGGTAAGATTATCTCCTGAGAATTAATGAGTACAGTAGAGGTTTGGGATATATTTCTCCTTTCCTACTAATCTGCAGTAGCATTTTTTTCAGTGATGCATAAACCCATGAGGAGAAGCATAAGGAAAGAAAAACAGGACTCTATTCCCCTTCAGCTTTGCGTCTTGAGTGATCCAGGGTGAGGGTAGCACTGAAATACTAGGGGGTACCTCACGACAGAAGGGGTACATTTACTAGCAAAGGAAACTTATGGAACACCCCAACCAGTCAACTGCCCAAGGAAGCACGACTGCCTTCCCTGGGTGCACTGAGAGGAAGCCACCGCAAGTTTACAGACAATTAAGCCTCCCAACTCCTTGTGAAAAGAAAAGGCAATTTAGTCAGACATTTGCAGATGTCCGTGGGCCATTAAATGGTGATGACCAAATTGGAATGTCTATACAGAGCACTTAACTCAGTGCCTGGTGTCGGTCAATAAATATTAGCTGTTCTTATTCAAAAAGCCCAGTTGAGGATGACCGAAATGCCTGTCATCTCACAACATTGATTCCTGCCAAGTGGCGAAAGACTCACATAAAAATCCCCTAAATGCCTGTAACTCTGAAGTCATTTCTCTCTACTTGTTCTTATAGCCCTTGTACTCCACATCTCTTCCTTTCTTGGAAATGTGTCCACGGCATTTGCTCCAGTAAATTAAATAAAACTGAGTCAGTTTTCAGACATAAAAAAAAGTCTGGCAAAGGTTATGTTGTGTAACTGTAGCTTGGAAGGCGAGGAGTGAAAAGAACAAGCCAGTTACATGAGATGATGTGAGGAGAACCCAGAGCAGAAAGCCAGATGTTTCGCAGATTTTTTTCAAGAAAATCAAAGGAAAAAAGGCAACACTAATGCCCCATTATGTTATATAAGTGCAATCTCTACTATAAATGAGCAACTTAAAAAGCATTTAAAGTAACTTTTCAAGGAGACAATTAAAGAAATTTTCATCAGTATTAATGAACATAATCATCCCCAAATCCAACACTTCAAAAAGAAAATCTTTAGGGCTTTAGGGCTCTAAACTTTCTTGTTTGATCCTTTTTAGTTATACAACTAAAGAGAGCCAAGTGTGATAAGTACTTCATCACAGCCTGAGTCTGTTGGTATCTACAGTCCTAACAACATTTGATCAAGTGTACAGTTTGGGAAAGTTATTTGAAATCTTTGGGTGGAGCACTGGTTTCCCTGCCCAAGAGAATGCTCACAACGTCCATAAAAAGTGCTGAGAAATAGCCACACTAATGCGATGTAAATGCCATGCTAAATACCTCACCACTTCACAGCATTAAAGGACCTGGCTTACCCGTGGTCAAGACGGCTCTGTGCTTTTCAGAATTCCTCAGACCCTAAATCCTTGTCTCTATTTCACTGGTGATTAAATGGAGAGCTGGAGTGTTTTGCAAGCCGGCCAATGCATGGCCGATACGGGTCCTGAGCAACAGGCATGAAGGTAGCTCTAAGAGCCGACTGGGAGACGCTAGCACCATAGTTTGTGTTTGGCGATGCCCTCGCTGTATTATGCCAATCATAAGAAGAAATGCCTTTCAACTGGATAAACCTCTGAAGAATGTTGAAACCGCTTTCCTAATCAAGCTATGGTGAAATCACTGTCAAAATCTAAAAATTAACTTCAACTATTAAAATGTGGGGAATTTCAATTACGCAAACAAGCGCTTAAAGAGGCCCAAGGGAGGATATGTGGGTAATTCTGTCCACATTCAAGTAAAATCAATCAAGAAGTCAACTTCTTGCTAACTGTAGCACATTGCATGATGCCTTTAACATATTTTGGCACTTTGATATAGTTTGGTGTATGAACAACCGGGACGTGTTAAGCCCTACCTGAAAAATCATAGAGCTAAAAGTTACCAGTAGCTTACCCCAGGACTGCCTTCCATCCCAGATACTTTACCTTTTATTTTTATAGACACAGAAAAAAGTACTGTGAGATGCCTACCTATGTAATAAATTCACGTGTTTTCAGAAGTGGCTCCTCCCCAGCAAAGGCTAAGTCGATGTTTTTGAATAGGTGTTCCCCATTTATTTTAATCATCCCCATTAGAAGAGCTCTGAATACAGATTCTTAAGTCTGCCCAAGCTTTAAGCAGATGGAAGTCAGCATTTTGCAACATGCGTAGACTCAGAGTAAAGGCACAAAGTTTTAGCTCCTAAGTGAGCATAATATTCAATGTTAAGGTGACTTTTAATAATCGCTTAAAAAAAATGGAACTCACCAAAACTAAAACTAGAGCTAAAACCATTGTTGCCTAGAAACAAGGAGAAAAGTGGATTCATTATATACATACAAAAACCCAAGCAGAAAGATAATTGAATGTGGGCTCTTAAATTTGAAGAATACTAATTTGGAAGGTAGCAATGACTCTGGACACAAGTGAGTGAATTCAGAGAGGTTTTTGGTTTGGGGTGTTTTTTTTTTTTAATGCTTTCTGCATTGAGCCTCAGTAAATTAAAGCAAAAGCTGATGAATCAAAATTCTAAAAGTCTAATTCAGAAGACAAATGAGTCGATATTTGTAAAATGTTTGTAAATCCTTGATTGAAGACACAAAGACAATTTCTACAGTGCCCCCCTCCACCCCTGTCCATGGTTTAGCTTTCTGTGGTTTCAGTTACTTGAAGTCAACCTCCGTCCAGAGGCAGATGATCCTCCTTCTGATGTATTGTCAGGTTAATAGTAGCCTAACGCTAGGTCACAATACTTACGTCATTCTCCTCACTTCATCTCATCATGTACGCATGTTTTCATGCCACATCATCACAAAAGAAGACAGGTGAATACAGTACAATAAAATATTTTGAGAGAGAGAGATCACATTCACATAACTATTATTACAGTATGTTGTTATAATTGTTCTTTTTTATTGTTATTGTGAAATCTTACTGTACTTAATTTATAAATTAGATTTTATCACAGGTATGTATGTATCAGAAAAAACATAATGTGTACAGGGTTCATTCAGGACTATCTGTGATTTCAGGCATCCACTGAGGGTCTTGGAGTGTATCCCCCACAGATAAGGTGGGAACTACCGATTTATAGGTCAGATCTTGCTAGAACAGGCACAGGGCTGTAGAGGATGCTCTTTGTAATGGAATTTTATTATAATTAATCCACGGTCATTTGTTAGAGCTGATTTCTCTCCAAGGGTGATCTCAAGATGTGTCTCACAGCAGATGACAACTTCAGACTCCTAAATTTGATCAATTTTTGTCATTTTAATGGGTGGTTGGGGACCTCAGATTGCTGGAGAATGCTATTTGAGCATTTAAATTATTTAGTCAATCAGGGTTTTCAACAGAAATTCTGAAGGTTCTAGAGATTCAATATCTATGCATATGTGGTGACTTTGGGCCAATTAGCTCCTCCGTGACAATATTTGGAAAACACAGTGAGATTTTTGTGAACGTTTTTAACCTAAAATGGTATTACTTAGCTTGAGTTTGCTACACCCAAGGGATACAGACTGGACAATACCTCAAAAAAGCCTGATTTCAGAATCTTAAGAAAATTCAAAAAATGTTCTGTATGATGACAATATTGTCAGTTTAAGTCATTGCTCTCAAGGGACTTCTTCATATGAGAATAAAAATTATCAAGCAGCTATATAAGTGTTATCCTCTTTGTTAAGAAATAGTCTTACTTTGCTATATTAACTTATGAAATGATTAATATTATGATTATACGATGGACCTGTGGAAATAATGCTTTCTGCAATGATATCAACATATACTGCCATTCCCAGTTCCTTTAAATATATGTGGCACGTGGTTATACTAATTTCTTCTTAAAGTTCCATCCAATTTCTATAAATGTAAAATTTGTCAAATATACGCACATCGATTTTTACTCAAAGCAAGACATCATACTAATGATAACAAAGTAAGCAAATGGTAATCTTCACTATTATTCTTTGAAGACAGAGGTAAATGTTATTGATTGATCTAATCAGTATTCAAGCGAGACAAGCTGTAATAATATAGTAGCTAATAATGGAGAGCTGTAAAAAGTCTCCAAGTGATTTAGTGGAAAGTAATTTGTCAAAATGACAACTGGGCTGAGGTAAATTGTTTAAAGAGTAGATATTCCCATTCAATAGTTTTCATATATTAATAACTATATATCTTAAGCATGTATCTATTTTGTAAGATTTTTTTTTCTGGAGTTTAAAGAAAAGGTTTTACATTTTTATCCTTTTAAACCTGCTTTGGACTGTTTGTAGCAGCAAAAGTTTGGAAATAACCAAAATGTCCAACAAAAGAGGTTTGGTTAATATATATTAATGGTATACCAGATGATTAGGAGCTCAAACCCAGGAGTCAAACAAATGATCTAAATCCTAGGTCCACCATTTCTCATCTGTGTCATTTGGTCTGTATAACAAATCCCATAAGCTACAGAGACTCATCTGTAAAATGTGGGTGACAGCTATTACCTTCATAGAGCTATTGTGGGGTAAAATGAGAGAAGTATACAACATGATCAATGCAGTAATATTTATGTTCAATTAATTAAAGGTTCAATTAAATTTTTCTTTCTTTTCTTTCTTTCTTTCTTTCTTTCTTTCTTTCTTTCTTTCTTTCTTTCCTTCATCTTTCTCTTTTGTTTTTATGAGAAGCAGCATGTTATAATAGAGAAAGAACAAGATTTGGATCAATCTGAACTCCTTATAAAGCCGTGTGACATCGGATACATTTTTCATCTTCTCTGACCCTCAGTTTGTTCATTTCTAAAATGCAGATACTTATACCTAATGCACAGAGTTGTGACAAAGAGCAAATATCATAATATGGATGAAGCTCTTATCATAATATTTGGTATATAGACCCTCAATGAATAACAGCTACACTACAATTATCTTCATTCTTATCATCATTATCCTTGTTATTATTATTAATTTTTTAAGGCCTTGGCACCATCCCAGGCAGCATAAATCCTCTGAATGCTCTCAGATCAGCCACCCATGTGTTCATATAGTTGTATGCTATCTGTCAGGTCTTCTCATGTGGGCAAAAGTGTTCAGTATGGCATCTAAAAATTGAATGTAAGACTTCTCTTGCCCAAACACACACATATATACATAAACACCATCTTTGTTTAATAAATTTTGGAGAACATTCCAAAAGAAATCAGGCAGACATTTGTTTTCTCTGTGGGAAGACCACTCAGCTTTCAAAGGTCTCGAAATAACACAGGTCTTACAATCACTAAGCCAAGAGATTGTTAACCAGAAACCAAACTAAAAATAACTCTACTTTCATTCCTAAAATTATCTACCTTTTAATATTATAACGAAGGTCAATTTCGCCAGTTTTTACAGAATTTCAAGACAGTACAAATTAACAGAACTTTCTGGAGCCATGACAGAACATTTCTACATAAAAGGAACAACATTTTACAGCTCTTCCTTGAGGACATTCAAACTTCTCTTGAACCACTTAAGAATTTACCATTCCAAGAAATCCTCTAAGATTCTACAACACAAAGGGTCCAAGGTAGCCAGTGCATGTGGTAGTGACATCAGAAGCTCCCAATGAATGCCCAGGGCTTCCATTAGCCTATATGGTGCCTTTACACAAATTTAAAATGGTGCCTCCCCTCAAGTAGACGAATTAGAAAATATAATCTTTCAGGTAAACAAAGCCCTACATACAGGAAAGAAGCTGGCTGGGTTTCTACCCAACCCCACCCTCCCGGCAGGGGGCCAAATGACTGCCCCACATGACCCTATCCCTGCCTCCCTTTTTCTTCCTATCTCCCACAGTTTAAGAGACTGGAGCCAAGTCAATTTCACACAAGGTCAGAGCCTTAGCCTGGGGAGTGGATAAGTGGATAATGACAGACTCTCTGGGTGAAGTCACCTCCTAAACTTGGCACAACATAAAGATTTCATTTGGCACGTCCAGTCTAGGCAGTGGCTGCCTGGACTGTGTCGAAAAAGACTGGAGACCAAATCCAGCCCTAGTTGGGAGCAGTGAGTCTATTAGCAGCATAAACCATGGGTTTCCAACAGCACATATGCTTCAGATTTCCTATCTTGGGCCAAACAATTTAAGTCACAAATATTCACTGAGCAATTAACATGTACAAGGCACTATGAGGGACGTTGTAGAGCAATCCTTTCAAACCTGGTCACACTTTGGAATCTTCAGGGGACTTTTTTTTTTTAATTTAAATCCAAGTTATTTAATATATAGTGCAATAATAATTTCAGGAATAGAATTTAGTGATTCATCATTTACATATAACACCCCGCGCTCATCCCAACAAGTGTCCTCCTTAATGCCCCTCACCCCTTCAGCCTTTCCCCCCACCCAACACCCCACCAGCAACCCTCAGTTTGTTCTCTGGATTTAAGAGTGTCTTATGGTTTGTCTCCCTCTCTGTTTCTATCTCATTTTTGCTCCCCTTCCCTTATGTTCATCTGTTTTATATCTTACATTCCACATGTGAGTGAAGTCCTATGATGTTTGTCTTTCTCTGACTGACTTATTTCATTTAGCACAATACACTCTAGTCCCATCCACGTTGTTGCAAATGGCAAGATTTCATTCTTTTTGATGGCTGAGTAGTATTCCAGTTATATCTAGATAGATAGATAGATAGATAGATAGATAGATAGATAGATAGATACTACATCTTCTTTATCCATTCATCAGTTGATGGATTTTTGGACTCTTTCCATACTTTGGCTATTGTCAATAGTGCTTCTTACACTAGAACACTAATTACCAGATTCTTGTAATTTTTCAATAAATCTAAAGCTATTCTAACTTTACCAGCAGAATTTACCAAAACTGTTTATTGCTATTGTTATTTGGGTTTTTTTTTATGTTGTGTAATTTTATTTTTGTTTATTTTTGTTTTGTTTTCTTTTATTGTTTTTTTTTTATTCCAGAATAATTAACATAGAGTGTTATATTAGTTTCAGGTGTATAATACAGTGATTCAACTATTTTTGTTTTTAAAACATGAGTCTCTTGATTTAGCTAAGGCCTCAAGGACATAAGGGATTAGCTACCATCATATACAAACTGATGCATTTATTCAGGGCAAATCTTAATTTTCTTTGTCTTCTTCAGGAAAAAAGAGCTGCAGAAGTGCCCAAAAGGCTTGAACTAATATCAATTGAGAGCACCTTCACTGAAACCTGATGCTTTGGGCCAGAGGAAGGTCCTACTACAGTTGATGATACAAGTAGATCTTCTCATGTTCTGTTTCCAGGCATCACTACCAGACTCCCTACCATCACTAGCATGCTTTTTCTCCTCCTAATACACCTCTAGTCTCTGCCCCACTCACTGGGACTCATAGAAACTCATAAGGATCAGAATGGTGGTCACAGGGGCTGGGGGATACGGGAAATGGGGAGAGGTTGGTCAAAGGGTGCAAATTTCCAGTTACAAGATTATCAAGTTCTGGATACCTAATGTGCTGCCCAATGAGTGTAGTTAATAATACCGTATCATATACTTGAAAGTTGCTGAGAGAGTAAATCTTAAATTTTCTCATCACAGAAAAAGAAATGATAATTAGGTGGCATGATGGCCGTGTTATCTAAAGCTATGGTGGTAATCGTTTTGCAATGGATACATGTATGAAATCAGATGGTCTAAATTAAACGCTTCTTGCCGCAGTTTTAGCACCTTTCTCTCTCTATTGTTCCTTGTGGAATTGAGAAAAACCACAAACTCTCCATTATAAATTATAAATTGGCTCCCTCTCAGTCTTACTTTCTCTCACTTAGAAAAGTGGAATTTCTTCTTTTCTTCATGGACAAATGTCATTCTGCCCTATTAAACTTCCTCCCCATTGAATATATTAGATTTTAGTTTTGGGATCCCAACTGGTGGTGTTTTTATACTGTGAACAGTGTCTAGTGGTTCTTTCTTTACAGACAAAAAGGCAAGAGGAAATGGGCTTGCATAGCAGTCAGAGGGACTTCAGCCAGATATAATGAAAAATTTCCTGGTGGCCAAGATAGTACAAACTACAATGAGTCAATGAAATGGGGCGTGGGGGGAAGGGTGATGTGAAATCTTCTACTCTGTAAGTTTGTGGAAACAACCCAGATGCTTATCTGTCTGGAATTCTTTAGAAGTAAATCTGTCTGATGGGCAGGGAGTGGACTTCCACGTCTACAATGCCACTGCTGCCTTGCATCATCAAGGCATCCTGAAGAAACATAAAAGACATAGTCACAATTCCAATCACATAAATAAGGAAAAAATCTTGCAAAGCTTCTCAACTGGAGCATGAGTGACATTGTGGGAGGGTAATTCATCATTGTGCAGGTTGACTCGTGCAGCACAAGGTGGTTTAACGTGGCCACAACCCACTTAGCACCTCTGGGTCTAAGGATTTGGTCACTAGAATGAAGGAAAATAATGTGTTCCTCGCAGAGCTGCTTGGATAAATGAAATCTCTGTCACCCACACAGGACCTGACAAGTGTAAGAACTCATTAACTTCCCTACTCCTCCCTTTAAAATTTTAGGATCTGAAGAGATAGATTTTTTTTAAGAGCCCGGGCATAAAAGACACATCTCTAAGCTGTTATACTATAGCCAGTATTTTGTGATACTGTAAGTCTTTACTTATAGGGATCCTAAAGCAATTTCTCACCTTGACTAATTGTCAGAGTTTATTTTGTTTTGTTTCGTTTTGTTAGAAAACATTAGAAAATTTCTTTCTCCTTTACTGTTACCTAAAATCTCCTTATTCTTCCTTACAATATTAGGACAGTGTTAAATGTGCTCCTATGCTTCCGAACTGTTTTTAAAAAGGAGGGGGAGGGAAGATAGCAAAGAAAATTGGACATACATCACTGAATGGCAGTGTAAATAGTTTATTCTGGTACATTTTGTAAAGAAATATTTAGATAGCTGAATAATCATCTCCCCTATTCTTCACAAAAAGCATTGACCAAAATAGGTCTTTTCAATAAAGCACATGTTTTTTGTTGTCTCTGTTTCAGAAATGTGGTGCCGGATTCTTTCTCGCCCAGTCGGGAGCATGTATGCCCTGTGACTGCAACGGCAATTCCAATGAGTGCTTGGATGGCTCTGGATTCTGTATGGTAGGTCGGGGGCACCTATCACTTTTCAGACATTTCCTTAGCCTTCTGTGTCTTAAGTGGGGATAAAATATTCTTCCTGGACCTTTGAGCTACCTATGAAAGAGCTAATCAAGCTCTCTTTTTATCCTTCACCTTTTCCTGTAAAACACTTCGTAGAAACTGCTTACGATTGTAAGTGGCCATCAAGGCATATGTGTGACTGTACATAGTCCTCCTGAAGGGTGACTGGCTGACCACCCTTGGCAGCTGGTTTCTTCCCGGAGGCCAATGGTGAAGAGACTGAAAACAATACTCGGCGGGGGAAACCATTCATCCAAATTCTTCTGTAATAGTATAGTTTGCCATATGTTTGGCTTCACTCCACCTAAACCAGGAGAATAAAACAGTTGTTTCATATAGCATAGTTCACAGCTTAAGATAGTCAGGTCTACAGATCAAAATTTGTTTAAAATAAAAAGGCCTGGGGGCGCCTGGGTGGCGCAGTCGGTTAAGCGTCCAACTTCAGCCAGGTCACGATCTCACGGTCCGTGAGTTCGAGCCCCGCGTCGGGCTCTGGGCTGATGGCTCGGAGCCTGGAGCCTGTTTCCGATTCTGTGTCTCCCTCTCTCTCTGCCCCTCCCCCGTTCATGCTCTGTCTCTCTCTGTCCCAAAAATAAATAAAAAACGTTGAAAAAAAAAATTAAAAAACAAAGACCCCAAGGCCTGAACCAAATAGCTAATAAAAACGAAAGCTCTGGCCTTGGGGTCTTTGTAATTCTGTGTTTCAGCCCCGAGAGGACTATTTTTCCCCTTAACTGGAGTGAATCCCTAAATTCCCCAGTTAACTCTTCTTCAGTGAAGTATCATAGAGACTCATGGAGGAGACAAGACAAGCCTTCTCGCAGAAAGTGCTTGCCACATCTTTTCTATTCTCACTGAATGGACTGACAACTTCGTGAAAATGGCTACCGAAATATTTACCAGAAATGGCTTTAGTAGAAGTCCCAGGAGGCATTTTGAAAGTCTTATGCCCCAAGATCATGTTTTCCATCAGGAGCTGTACCACACGGCCGGAAAATCAGATTCTTCAGGATCCTCTGAGGCAGAAGAGACTTTCCAAAATTGCAAGAGTATTTTTGCATAAGCTACAAGAATTCTTAATTAAGTACACCCTGTTTACCTCAAAATTAGTATAATTATCCCTGTTAAGCAGATCATTTTGATTACAAGTGGCCTCCGAGGTATGCACATGGAGGTGTGATTTTACCCACTGTAAATGCATTACATTAAGATGCAAATTAGAACATTTCATCTACTTGGACCCTAGCAGTTGCCATTTTTCTAGAGACAGAGAGAATGTAGTGGCAAACACTGGGCACTGCCATCTCTTTGTAGTATTTGTTCAGTCCTGGTGTTTCTGTCTTCCCCTTCCCCCTATCTTTTTAATAACCGTTACATCCAGGATGTCCTCTGTAGCCGTGTAGGCACACGCAGCTGCCAAAACCTGCCCCTTTCTAATGCTTCCATCTCCGGTTTCCTGTTATTTTAATCCCAGTGACATTTGAAAAGAAAATCCCATGGATGCACTTGAACCAATGATGTACATCTCTGATGATTTGACCAAGTAGAGGCTCTTTGCCATCTGGCTTATTAAAATAGAAGGCGATAGGGACTGGTAGGCCCCGTCAGCTGCTGTCAGGCAGCCAGTAAGATGGAACACTGAAGTAAAAGGACAAAAAAGACCATCCTGCTAGTGCCTGCGAAGAGCTATGACAAAGCCACTCTTCCTGACGATGACGTTGTCAGAAAAGGCACTGTCATGGCTTCATCTCTGACCTAGACGTGAGCCTCTGAAAGGGACAGTCATCACGTCTTCTGGGCGTCTGAAGTTCCAATAAAAGTTTGGGAATGGGATAGGGGGTAAGTTTTTATACGCCTGCTCAAGGAAGCTGCCAATCTTCCCGCAGTTACTTTGCTCCAAGACAGAACATTTGAAAATGGAAGAAAGAAATAGCATCCTGCTCCACCCGGAAGAAAATAGCTTTCTTCCCTGAAGTAATATATGCTCGATGTAACAAACAAACAAGACAACAACAATACAGACCTGGACTACATGAAATTCAAAGTGAAAATCACCCACAACCTTATCCCCCAGAGCTAAATGTATATATGTATATCTATACACATACATATTCTTATAAATTTCATTTGGAAAGACAGAAAAAAAAAAGGAAGTAACTTGTATTTAATTAAACGTAAGTAGTGAGCAGAGAGGCTTGCCCATATAGTCACAATATGTTGTCATTTAGATGGCAAATATATTGTCAACGGTGTCCCACTGGAATCAAACTCAGATTTTTCTGTTTCCCTTGGCAGCCCCTTCTGGCCTCCTGGCCGAGCAGTGCCAGATTTTAGGCTCCTTCCCTGTAGCTCCTTCAGTTCACCCAGTTGTCAGGGCACCAGACAAGAAGCAGTGGCCTGGAGGAACACTTCCTCGCAGCTGACTGTGGGCCCGAGTTTCAATCAGTTCTCACTGCTTAACAGCCTCACTCATTTCTCCCATCTTCCATACACAGCCAAAAATAAATGGCTGCCTTTTATTTCATCTTGTTTCATTTTGTTCTTAGTTCGAAGGCTTGTAATGCCTCTGCCTTGCCCTCCCCCCACCCCGTTGTTTCTGATTCTTCCCCCATTCCAACGTCCATTTTTAATTTGACCTCATATTTTACAGACTAATCTTAAGGAACTAAGCCATTTGACAATAGAATATAGAGTAGACAAAGTTACGCTACCATTTTAGATATAGCAAAGGAGCTTAGAGATGTCTTCACAAGAGGGATGCTAACGCTTCAAATGCAGGAAAGTGGCTAAGTGAAAAGTGAAAAGTGAATGAAATCCAACATGTGTTGGATGTTTCCAAAAAGCCACCTTGCATCTTATCAGAACTAGAATGCATTGGGAAGGGTTCTCAGCTGAGTCAGCCAGGCGAGGCCCCAAAGGCCAGGCAACTCCAGTGAACATGGCAGACTCTCTAGGAAGGCTCCAGAAGGAAGCATGAGAAAGGAATTAAGGAAAAGAAACATGTGGAAGCAGACAGATGGCTGGTGGTAGGAATGCTCAGTTTCTAATAACCCATATTTTATCCCAAGTCTATAAACTAGGCCCAGAGAACTAAGAAGAAACCATGGCTAAGGCCAGTTCCCATCCAAAAAGCTGTCTCATCATTAGAGAAAGCCAGGTGCCCACTGACCAGAACTAGACGGAAGAAAATCTGACTTGAAGTTCACCACTGACACAGCGCTCCTTAGGTTCCTTTTGATTAAGGATTGGTTCGTCTATTGATTTCATCTATCCATTTAACAAAAAAAGCGTTTTACTTGAGCACCACCTATGTGTAGACACTGGGTTAGGTTGAAGGACTGTCCAGACAGACGCACCCACTCGAAAATGCTGGTGGACATGACCAATATAATAAAGCTCAAGGTATGAGGACCATGGGAGCTTTAGAAACACATGCAGAAACCCCTATCTGTTCAGTGGCAATCAAATGAAAAATTAAAAATAATACAGGGTCTGTGCCAGCATTGCAAGAAAAACATTTTTTGTAAATCTGAATGAAAATATTCAGATTTCAAACCAGAGAACTGCACAAATATAATTGAAATCTAAAGAGACACCGTCAAGCTGTTAAGTATTTATATCTGGCTAGTGGAGACATGGATGGATTTTTATTTTCTTCTTTTCACTTTATAATATGCCTCCCGAAATTTTCTGCAACTGCCTATAGTAATTTTATAGTTAAAAAGATTGATATTCAAATGGACTTCTACCCCACCCTAAGCATAATGGAGAAAGAGAAGTAATCCAATATATTGAAGGTTAATGAATTTTTTATTACTCTCAAAGCCTAATTAAAACTTCATTCAGGAAAGCAAAGATATTGCATCTCTAATTTCTGCAGATACTAGCATTTTTCTCATGCTTTTCAAACCCTCCTTTATTATGTGTGTAAGACAGAAATCAACCAATGTAAGTTCCTGTAAGACTAAATATGTGTGGTTAATAAACCAGCACATTCATTAGATGGCCCAGAGCAAGAAAAAATTCAGTTATAGAGACTTCTTTTTCCTGTCTTATTTCCAACTACAAAGTTGGTATCTAGATCGAGTGCATAATTCTTACAACAAAATTTTGACAATTTTCCAATATGTTGCAAACTTGGAAAACCCCCAAATTTTGCAATAGTGATGGATTTGGTACTATGCTAACTGAAGCTTAGCAGAGTCTACAGAATCTGAAAGAAAGTCAGAAAATTGCATGTCCAAAGAATTCAGAGTTCTCTGTTGCTTTGCGGCCAGTCATGTAAGAATATAATAGGAACTGACTGCAAATAAGTTCTCCATATATTGTTCATGCTTCTTCTTCCAACCCTGAATGTGTTCCTCTTCTGATATTCCCCTTCTCAATTAACTACCGTATCATTCTGCCAGACCCTCATGCTAAGATGTCCCAGATGCTTCCTCGGCTTCCTTTTCCACTTCCCCAACATTCAACCTGGAAGAAAGCCTCTCCTCTTCTCTGCCATCCCACTGCCTTAATTCACGTCCACAGCATCGCTCCCTGACCGCTGCCATGGCTCCCCAACTACTCATCATGCCTTGCTCCAGACTTACCTTCCCCTAACCAGCAACGGAGACATCTTTCCACCTAGTCAAGGCATTCTCCTTTCTAAAATCTTTCAGGAATTTCTACTCCAGCCCCACTGAGCTTCTCACTACCACCAAAACTAACTCTGTACGAGCACCCCCTGAGTCTGAACTTGTGTTCCCCTGCTCTCTACCTGGGATTTCTTGCTTATCCTTCGAGGCCTAGTTCAAGTGTCGTCACCTCCATTAGGTTTTCTCCAATTTTCTCGAGATGAGCTAGACCCTTTCCTTCCTCTTTGTCCCACAGTAGGTACGTACTTCACACATACCTCAGTCATAGCACCTAGCACTCTATATTATTGTTTGTTTACCTCTCTCTGAGTAGTTTGCCTCACAAGCATGAGTTACTCAACTGCAAGAACCAGGTCTTTTTCATAAAATGACACATAAGGACAAAATGACACATAAATGAACCTGGTCTTCGTTTTAGTAGCAGTCACAGTTCCTTGTCATGATAGCAGCTTAATCCAGCCTTGTTAAGTGAATGAATGAATGAATGAGTTAGTAAAATAAGAAACCAGCAAATGTAAAAATCTTTAATTTTATATCATATGAGCCACTTGGGTCACTCTTCATTGCAGTAAAATGTACTGTCCTTTTATGCTAGATACTCAGGCTCAGGCCCAATGTTGAGCAACTAGCTAACAGTGTTACCTATAGTAGGTGTTTCTATTTAGACCCTTACTTCTCAAAGTATAGGCTAGACCGTAGCACTAGCAATAATTGGGAGCTTGTTGGAAATGCAGACACTCAGGCATCCTGACACCCTAGACCTCCTGAATCAGAATCTGCATTTTCACAAGATCCCCAGGGCATTGGTATGCACAGTGAAGTTTAAGAAGCGCTGATCTAGGGGGGCCTGAGTGGCTCAGTTGGTTAAGCATCTGACTTTTGATTTTGGCTCAGGTGATGATCTCATGGTCTTGGGATTTAGCCCTGCATCAGGCTCCATGCTGTGAGCTTGGAGCCCACTTGGAATTCTCTTTCCCTCTCTCTTTGCCACTCCCCCACTTGAGTGCCCATGGTTGCTCGCTCTCTCTCTCTCTCTCTCTCTCTCTCAAAATAAATGAATAAACTTAAAAAAAAGAAGAAGAAGCACTGATCTAGATAGAACAGAATTTCTCAAACTTTTTGGTCTCATGAGCTCTCTGCATTCATAAGAATTATTCAATTAACTAAAGGTCTTTTGTTTATGCAGATTGTATCTGTCCATAGTTACTGCATTTGACATTTAAAACTGAAAACTTTTCTCATATTTTCTTGTTAATTTATTTGAAAATTACAGTAATGAACCCATTGCAGGTTAACATAACTAATATGCTTTTATAGAATATAAACATATTTTACAAATTAAAAATATGGTTCATGTTTTGCTTAGGAGAAGGCAGCTGGATCTCATATCCGTGGTGATATCTCCATGTCATGTAGCCCCAGGAAAATTCTACCTTACAGCATGAGAAAATGAGAGTCCAAAAGATAAATAAAATCTTAATATTATTATGAGGATAGATTCGACCTCCCTGGACGTACTTTGAGAACCACAGATCTATATAGACTATAATCTTGCATAATGCATGTGACAAACCACATGAAGGCCAACCTGATCCCCTTAGGCTTCTTCCAACATTATGTTCGTTCTGCGGCCAAGTTATTGAGACAGCATTTCTCATGTGAAGAGTCACAGCTGGTGCCCAAATGCCATTCCTAACACTTATCCACTTATCTGCAATCAACTGTCTACGTGCAGCTTTCTTAACAACTGGCCAAAGATTCAGAGTGTTTTTTTCATTTTTAAGTGGGGTCAATTTTATTTAAAAAAATAAATTCCACCCCCCCACACCCTCCACAACATACTTATTGTTGCCAGTTTTTCTTTTCGTTTTTTAAATGGCAGAGCTTTGAGGGTTAAAGGCATGTTTGCAATCCCAGAGTAAAAGGCTTCAGAGCTAGAAGAAACTTTACAGGCCATCTCATCTGGATTCTCATTTTACAGATAGGGAATACAGACACCAAAAGGTCAAGTGACTCGTTCAAAGTCCACCAGCTAGAACATGGAAGCAGTAGAAATCTTTGTCCTTGCTCCCAGTATCATTTCCAACAGTCTTCCAGAATGTACATTAATGCCTTTCAGGGAATTCCCTGATAAACCCGTTAAAAGAAGGCAGATGAGGAAAATCCATGTTTGCACTCTGAGCATGTGAAGGTCAGAGAGATTTGGTGAGTTAGCCCTTGAGGATAATTGCTCCTTGTGGCTGCCATGGCAGAATTAGAGCCCTGACAAGAAGTCCAAAGCATCCATCAAGCCATAAGGGGACAGAAGGGAATCAGCTCATTGCAGCTTAATAGGCATTTCAGGCAGGAAGAATGACCTAACATTTTACAACAAGCCTGTTTTCTTCTGCACAGATGGGCTTCATCTGTCCAACAAGGACTCAGACAAAGTTGACCTCAGCCTATGAACAGACATGCCAGATTGCTTGTGCCTTAGATTCCTGGTAGTCGGGCAAGGCTCATTGGTGTTCCCTGGGATGTGAGTTTGCCAATTTTGAGCTCATTTGGGTACATGTTAATTTCTTTTATGTGCTCCAGACACTAATTCATTAATTCATGCTTTCCCACTTTTTCCTTCATTTTTTCCCCACAAATATTTACTAAAGGCTGACATAGTTCTGGAAACAGAATTAAGAAGTGGAGGACAAATATGTTAACAACAGTTGTCTTCACATCTTACTTTATTTTTCCAGTTTCTCATTAATCTGTCAGGCAGTCTGAACTGGCCTCTAAATTCTGTTCTTCTAACATAATTCTAATCAGGAGCCAAAGATTGCCCATTCCTAATGGCTGATCAAATGCCCAAAGAGTGTTCAACCGTGATAACCTGTTGCCTGCATTAGAACTCTGCCTTTTTGATTCCAAGTCCAAACTCTTAGTAAAATTCTATGATACCTACATAAAATGTAGTCATTTTATGACTCTTTTGGGAAAGGAGACTTTTGTCTAACATATTGGAGAAGTAGTATAATATGGGAATTAACAGCCTGGCCTCTGGAGCCAGATTGCCTGAGTCTGAATCTCACTTTTGCCTCCTTCTGTGTGACAATTTATTGGGCCATTTATTTCACCTCTCTGTGCCTCCCATCTCTTCGTATGTAAAATGGGGAAAAAATAGTAACTTACTTACTTTAGAATTATAGTAAGAATTAAATTCATTAATCCATATGAAATGTTTAGAGCAGGACTTCACTATTATTAGTCCATTTTGAACTTCAACATAGAACACAATGACAAAAATAAAGAGCTTAGAGTTCACCTTACTACCGCTACTCAATCCTGCCTCCCTAAGGTTCTTCCATTGAGCATTATTTGAAAAAAGCTTTGTCTGTTGAAGATCTTGTGTACAGATGTTACCAAGGGAATGGACCAAACAGGAGGGTGTCTCTTTGATGACATTCTAATTCTAACAGCATAATTTTTCACTGAAAACGCTATTCGACTTTTATACACTCTGGGGGATATAAAGCTGAAAATATCACAGTGCTAATACCATTGCCTTGGACAACCCAGTTCAGTCCTGTTGGAGAAATCTATGAGACTAGCATCACTGACTCTTTAGAGTACTAGGCAGAAATTAATCCATGAACTTGTCACTGCTGAGTTGACTCCAGTCTACTGAGTACGTCCTTCATTTGAGTTAGTAGCAGTACGGTACTGAGAGGCACAACGTGGGGGAAGGGCTGCTGAGGTTGGGAGCAAAGAATAACAGTACAGTGTGGGTAGTAGAAGGAGGGAAGGATCCGGGAGGGGACATCACAAGGAATTCCTGGAGGTTTCAAGGCCATGTACAGATCTTAAAAGATGAACAGGCATTATAAGCAGAAAAATCAGCCCATTTGGTGCTTTTCCTTCCATTCTCCTCACCACAAATGGAAAAATCATACAAATAAGCCGGCATAGTATTTCTTGTATGTCACTATCCAAGTCACCAACCCGTTAGCAGGGCATTCTTTACCTACCTTCTATTCCATCTATGCTTCCTTCTGACATATTTTGCCCATAAATCCTTAAATTGTTCCCATTGTCATGGGTAAACATCAG
This sequence comes from Panthera uncia, assembly GCF_023721935.1. Taxonomy (NCBI): domain Eukaryota; kingdom Metazoa; phylum Chordata; class Mammalia; order Carnivora; family Felidae; genus Panthera; species Panthera uncia. Next base: position 70,332,303 of record NW_026057580.1, on the reverse strand, counting down.
AGGGATTTTTTTTTCATTTCATATTCAATCCAAGTCAATAAACTGATGTTTCTCGCACAGAGTTTGATCCTTCTGATTATCATTTTGAACTGAAATGAGAAGCTGATGAGTTTCCCCTCTGCACACAAACTCTAAACTCCTCAGGCTGCTAGTGCACCCACAGAAGTTCAGGGTGAAGTCATCTGCCACTGTTCACACTTTCTAGCATTGACTGGAGCCAACATGCCTCCTTTGTCCTGACCATTTATTCAATCAGCCTGACATCCTCTTTGCTTTGAGTACTGTTTGGTTCCCACATATATTGTGTATAAAATTTCTTTCTCTTTTTTTTTTTTGCCAATTTTCCTTATCTTTTGCCTCACAGCACTGCCAGCGGAACACAACAGGAGAGCACTGTGAGAAATGTCTAGATGGTTATATCGGAGATTCCATCAGGGGAGCACCCCGGTTCTGCCAGCCATGTCCCTGTCCTTTGCCCCACATGGCCAAGTAAGTTCTGAGAGAAGATGTTCCCTTCTGCTGCTTATCCCCTTAATTATTTCTTTTTTATTTTTGCTCTATCCAAAGTTCTCAGGTTTTCCTGAGATCAACCATTTCTCTGATTCTCTGAAGCCAAGTGGGTGTCCTACAATCAGTTCACTTCTGACACTAACTACCTAGAGCTAATTAGCCCATAGATTAGGTCCCACTTCAGAAGCCAGCCACAAATAGGGTCCCTAGGCTACTTACATACCTACTCAGCTAACTATAAATTTAGGGGTTGCCTCAACACCCCCTCAGGCTCAATAATTCTCTACAATGACTCACACAACTCAGGGAAGTGCTGTACTTACGATTACAATTTTATTCCTAAAGGATATAACTGAAGCCAAATTGAAGAAATCCTTAGGACAAGGTGTGGAGGGGGAGATGGGAGGGAGCAGAGCTTCTGTGCATTTGCTGTCCAGGTACATCACCCTCCCAGAAAATGAATGTGTTCACCCAACCCAGGAGCTCCACAAACCTCATTTTTTTAAGAGCTTTATCAATGTTTCATTACATAGTCATGATTGATTAAATCATCAGTAATTAAAACTCAATCTTTATCCCCTCTCCCCTTCCCTGAGGTTGGGGGAAGTATGGGATTGAAAGTTCCAACCCTCTAATTAGTAGTTTTCTCCTCTGGTCAGATGCCCCCAGCCCATCCTGAATCTACTTAGGGGCCCATCAAGTGTCACCTCATTAGCATAAACTCAGGTAGGACTGAAAGGGGCTCATTCTGAATAACAAACAATAGTCTTATCACTCAGGAAATTCCAAGAGCTTTAGGAGCTCTGTGCCAGGAACAAGACAAAAACCAAATACATATTTTTTTCTTATACCACAAGTGGAAGGAGTAATGAACCTAGGTTCATATCCCTCTTTTGGCACAAAATAACTGTGGGATCTCAGGCAAGCTACTTTCTCCCTCTGTCTCACTTTCCATGGGATTTAGGGTCAGAGACTAGATTCAGATCATGGCTCCATTCATTGATTCCTTTTATCTGCTCTGATCTCATTTATTTTTTCCTCAGTTGGTGTAAGGATCTGCCTCATAGAGTTGGACAAGGATAACACATGTGGAACATTTGAGTTGGTGTTTTACATACAGAAAGCTGTATGTTAGCTGTTGGCTTTATTGAACACATACTTTGTACTTTTTTTTAACACTAACATTTTGCTCACTCTGTGCCAGGCAATGTTCTAACTGTTTAGATATAATAGTTAGCTGATAGATGTTGTAAAGATTAAATTAAACAATGCATATAAAATAACTCTTAAAAAGGCCTGAATGTCTGACACACACACACACACACACACACACACACACACACACTTTCTTATAAAGAGAAAAAAGATGACATTTTTTTCTTAATTTTTTTCTTAATTGAACACCAACATCAGCTAACATTTCACCTAAAAGCTTGTGATTTGTTCGAATCCTCTGATGTGTCTGACAGTCAGTGAAGAAGTCAGATGTTTTACAGCCCCATTTTTCCTTAGAAACCACTAACCTACTTCAAGCCTTACTTTGTGATTTTTCATGTCCCATGGTATCACTAATGTGTGCAGAATGGATAGTACTGAGAGGGAGAGTAGAAACCTCAAACATTAAATGTTCTGTTATTTTCACCCAAGTGTGTCCTGATTTATGAGCTCCCTTTGTCTCATATTCCTTAATTGTTCATTAATATTCTGCTCCCAAACATTAGTCTTAACCATATCTGATGAGCTGTTTCAGCATCCTGCTCTCTTGCCAAGCTGTAGTTATTTCGTTAAACACACCAATCTCCAACTTTGCAATAACAGATTCCCCTCATTGTTCCATGTAAACAAAGATCTATGTAGCCTCATCTGCTGAAAACAGGTTTGTAAGCTCTGAGCTGCAGTTTCCTTAGAAACTAAAAGATTAATTAGAAAGGCAATCCCAAGTGGTTCCTCTAAATTGTATTATCTGACTTTTGCACTCTTTGCCCTATTCACATGACGAGACTTTCTTATCTAAATTATGACATTAATGTCTTGAGATAAGAGACTTTTGGAACTTCATTCCAAAGGACTGATGGGCTGAGAAGTTTGTCTATATCCAATCAACAAATATTTATCACACACTTATTTATTACATGCCACTCATGTACTACTAGCCGCTGGTCACAGCGGTACACAAAACAGTCAAAAAGTCCTGCCTTCATTAAAATAGGTCAAAATACAGCAGCGTTTTGGGGTGCCTGGGTGGCTCAGTTGGTTGAGCGTCCAACTCTTGATTTCAGTTCCCATCATGATCTCAGGATTGTGATCTCATGGGCAGGAGATAGAGCCCCGGGTCAGGGATCCTTGCTGAGCAGGGATCCTTGCTGAGTTGGGGCGCTTTCTCCCTTTCTCTCTGCCCCTACCCCTCTCCTTCTCGTGCCCACTCTCTCTCTTTCTCTCTCTCTCAAAATACATATTTAAAAAAAGATACAGCAACATTTTGAAGCTCCTGAAGCAAATGACCATTTACCATTTGAGCCAGGTTATCTGTATTTCAGCTGACCAGGAAGCTATCCCAAAGGCTCTTTCAAGTAAATAAAGCAGAACGTGCCAATTGGGTGATGAGCTTCCTGTCTTGGAGGAGGAAACAGTTGCTATCGAATCACCATTTCCATACATGTTCTTTGGATGTGTGAGCAGAGCCGGGTTCAAAGAGCAATTGACTAGCTTAGGGAATGTACCCAGCAGTTAGGTACACATTCACAGATATGAAAACTGAGACCTCTAAAGCACACCATTGAAGTTGAAAAGCCTGCTGAAAATCAGCCCAAAAGCAAAATTATATCCTCCCCCACCCCCATATAAGTAAAGACATTGTGTGAAGGTGTGGGGAAATTGTGGGAGACTTGCTTCCTCTGAGGTGGCAACAATTCAACTTCCTGGATCCCTTGTGCGGGGAAAACTGACTACAAACAGGGAGGTGGGGATTGAGGGCTGGAGGCGGGTAATCTGTGGTCACAGGAGGACAAATTTGCCTGGATCCTATATGGTTCTAGCCTTTGATATGGCCTTATTAGAGATTTAGTTAACTAATCTCAGATACTAGTCAAATATCTCATCAAAAATTGAATATCCACTGCCCCTTTCAGCTTTTTAAAAAAATTCATACTGCTACTTTCTATAAAAATTAAAGTGCCAGAACTTTTATTTGAGCTCAAAAAGTCACCTAATAGAATCCAAATTACACTTTGCAAGATCTTCTAATTGAGCCTCCAGACCAGGATTTGGATTTCCAGTTACAATAGCCACATCAGAAAGCAAAGAAATTATGCTCAGGGGAGGTAAGTAAACAAATAGTGCTGAATCTATTTTTCTTTAGGGTTTCATAAAGGTTTCCAAGGACAAAGGCTCCCTTCCACTTGGAGAGGGCGCCATGGTTGTTAATGTGGGCTGAGAACGGCTCAGTGTTTTCATTTCCCTAGCCAGAAACAGACTTTACCCTAAGAAAAATATAAACAATTAATGCTGATAAAAAACAACAAAAAAGGAACTTAGTGGCTGGTGACTGCCTCTGAGTCTCCCTCCACTGAGACCAATGGTCACACAGCTATTCCCAGGGACCATTTGCACAGAGTTCATTTATTTATTTTTGAGTTGGCCAGACCCCCCCCCCCCCCCGCCCACCCCTGCCGTCTACCAGTAGCCACGGTAATGGCTCCAATTAAGGAAAATGTCATCTGTTTGAAACAGCAGGACATTAGCTAAAGGCAGACGACTCCAGACACCGGCAGATGCTTCAGTCCTTCAAGCCATGGGCAAGCTGCTGGGGGCAGGGGGTGGGGGGAAGGGTGATATCTTCAAAGAAACATGCGTGAGGGTTTGTCCATGCTCTGGACTCTTGACTGACAGTGTTTTTTGAAGTAGGCCGAAAAATAAGAACAAGCAAAATGAAGAATAAAAGCCAAAGAAATGTAATTTTATTGAAATGTTTTTAGCCAAACTGACAGAAAAAATAAATTGTGGATGTTGCCTTTCACTGACAAGTGTATATTGTTTTCTGACTGATTTTATAAATGTCTTCAAACAAAGCAAACACATCCATTTGCTTTCCTCCAAAGACCATTAGGGTAAAATTGCTAATGCATGCAGGAATGTGAGAACAGCAGGTCACACGCCATTGATAGCACAGTACCTAAGCCAAAATTAATTTAGAAGTCTTTAAAATTTTTCACACCCCCCTCAGATGGATGGATTCATGTGTCAATGTAAAATTTTCCAAACACGTGGTGAGTTATATTCTATTTCCCCCGCCTTAAGAGTTGAGCAATATTTTTATTGCTTTTCTGTCCTGTGTCCAAATTTGTATTATCTAAAAAACAAATAAACAAACAAGCAAACAAAAATAGTAATCAAGAGAAGGATTTCTATGGACACGAATCCTTTTCCTGTGGGTCCTATTTATTACTTGTGTAGTTGCTTTTTGACTTTGATCAAAACAGCCGGTCCCTGCCCCCTTAATTCTCAATCTTTAAGGTATGCAATGAAGAAAAGAAGGTTCAGTGGAGATTATAGAGTATAGTTTAGAAGTGGTTCATGACCCTGAAGAACTGAAGAGATCTAGTGCAGAAAAAAGGGAACAACTTTCAAATGTATACACAGAAAATGCTGAGAATAACAAGAAATTCTCGTAAATATCATAAAATAACTTGATTATTTTATTTTTGGCTTTAGAATATGTGTTTGAGACTTGCATTATATATATATATATATATATATATATATATATATATATATATTCTGGAAATTCCCACTGCTTCAAGTAAAAATAATTAAGTGCTTCTATGGCAAAATAAGTAAGTGGAAGTAAGTGGATCTGGGAAATGGTCTCACCAATGGATGGGCATCTTGGCATTTTTCTGTCTGGACTGCTGGTCTAAATTTTCCTGAAAGGAAGATTTGACTTAAATAAAACAAATGACCACACCCATTAGAATTTGACTGGACCAAAGTAGAGATAACCTAATTAAAAGTTAAGACAATCTTTTCAGTGATATATGGAATCGACTTCTAATATTCTCTTGTATTTCTAGTTTTGCAGAATCCTGCTATAGAAAAAATGGAGCCGTTAGGTGTATTTGTAAAGAAAACTATGCTGGACCTAACTGTGAAAGGTAGGCTAATAAAATTCACTGTTTTCTGTGTGGGTCAAAGGAAACTTTCTGTTTTGGCACTCATCAGCTCTGCCAGAGCGTCTTAAGAGGAGGGAGTGAGGGATCGCATTTCAGAACTCCTGGGGGATGCCCCAGATAGAGCTATAATAATATGCTCCCTAGGAGAGCCTGGGTGGCTCAGTCAGTTAAGTGTCTGACTCTTCATTTCGGCTCAGGTCATGATCTCACAGTTTGTGGATATGAGCCTGAGTCTGGCTCTGTGCTGACAGTGTGGAGCCTCCTTGGGATTCTTCCTTTCTCCCTCTCTCTCTGCCCCTCCCACGCTCGTGCTCTCTCTGTCACTCTCAAAATAAATAAACTTAAAAAAAAAAATGCTCCCTAAGGGTCCAGATCAGGACCACATCTCAGGATAAATGGTCAGGTGGAGAGGAAAAGTAGTATCTATATTTTGAAAAGATTCTTTAGATGGTTTTGGTAACACTCCTCTCTCTTCATCATTGAGAATCAGCAGTGTTAATAGAGAGGCTTTTTCCTCAGTAGGAAAAAAAAAAAAGTGAATCCTCTGTCAGTAAAGCAATACACTGAAAAAGCATGAACTTTTTAGTCTATTCTTTACACCGTCTCCTTCCCTGAAAAGTAAACAAATTTCGTGAGAGTTCGGATTTTCTGAATCCCTGTTGGTATTGACATCTAACACTCTTTTTTTTAAGTTGCTCTTGGCTTTGCTTAAATAAGAAGGACTTTGGTGACTAAAGTTGTGAGGCGTCCCACTGCATGGTTTCCTGGCAAGACATTTCCCCTTCTCCCCACCTGGAGGCTACTCAGTTTTCTCAAATAAAATGATTTTTGCTAAAAGAGTGTTACAGAGAGGGCTTCTTATTTTTAAGAGAAATGCCAGGGGGGTCTGGGTGGTTCAGTCTGTTGAGCGTCCAACTCTTGATTTCGGCTCAGGTCATGATCCCAGGGTCGTGGGATTGAACCCTGAGTCAGGCTCTGCACTGAGCATGAAGCCTGCTTAAGATTCTCTCTCTCTCTCTCTCTCTCTCTCTCTCTCTCTCTCTCTCTCTCCCTCTCCCCCTTTCTCTCTCTCTGCCCCTCTCCTGCTCTCTCTCAAATTAAAAAAAAAAAGAAATGTTATTAATGTCAGCCTCCCCATTGTCTTTAGGCAGCAAGATGATGTGGGAGGGAAGGACAGGGTACCTCTCAAACCTCTGGTCCAACATCGGCACATGCTCACCTCCCAGCAGCGTGCTCCCACTGCCCTGAGTTCACAAACCAGCCCAGGACTCAAAATGTAAACCTTAAATGATAAACCATCTTACTTCCTAAGAAATCACCTTCTACATCTCAAAGAGTAGTTCCGGAATTCTTTTTAAAAAGCCACAGTGTCTACAGTGCAGAGAAAATCTCTATACTTGGAGGGCATTACTATTATGATTATTAAATGTACAAATCATAGCTAATCCTCTTACTGAAGACTTTTTAAAGGTATTTTTTCTCTTTTTTGCTACGAGGGAAGATGGAAAGTCAAAGCTGATGGCGCATGTGGATTTTATACCTCGGGAGGAACAAATAGACATTTGGTTAATTAATGTTTGTGACACACTCCGTATTTTCTTACTTAGGGGTTCGGGAATATGAGGCACCTGGTTTGGTTTGCTCACTTTCTGGCTCAGAGAGGACTGTTAATCAGCCAGGGATGGAACTTTGTCCCCTCAGTGTCTGAGGTAAAACTCTGTTTAGTCTGACAGAGATCGAGCAGTATTACCAGCTAATGGGTGTTCGCTGGCCCCTGGGATGGCCTTAAATAGAGCCATGCTGACCAAATGCAAGCCCTCCCAGAAGTGAAGAAATCTCTGTGCCTCAGGGCTCGGTCCTGCAAAGTTGCACAGGGGTGCAGATAGAGGTTCTGTCAGCCAGGGTAAGGGGCCTGCATGGACAGGACAGCATGCCCTCCTCAGAAGTAGGATTGTAGATGATAACTCTCCCGATGCACATTGGAGGCTCCTGGACCTGTAAGTCTTGGTTAGATCCGGTGCCTCTCCTGGATCTGGAATGGTTGGATCAAGGAGAGAGCACTAGTTGTCAAATATTGAGGAGATGTAGCTTTGGCCTGGCTGAGTTTGTCTCTCAGCGCGAGCCCTTTGGGATCCTCCTGAGGGAGTTATTTGAGCTCTAAGTGTCCATTTCCACATCTCCAGAATGGAGAAAATGAAAATGTCCACCTCCTAGGACTGTTGTGAGGTGATACTGTGACGTTATTGGTATGGCACATGGCACTTAAGAGATGCTCAATAAAAATTACCTGGTGACTGTAGGAGTCATGGTGGCCATTGTCCAGTTTCCCCCACCAGCATAATGTGTGCCTGGGAACAAGCTGGCTCATTCTCCTGAATCTCAGTTTCCTTAGCCAGAAATGATAGATTTGAACTAGGTAAGTGCCCTTTGTTGATTGTCCACTGTGTCCTTGCTTTACATTCTTCACCTCTTAGCCTCACAACCACCCTGAGAGCAGGTGCTATTTTGTCATTCTGCAGATGAGGAAACTGAGGCTAAGGGAGGTGATAGGCCCGGTCTAAAGTCACAACACTGCTAAGTGAGGGCACCAGGACCCGCACAGTTTGGCTTACAAATCTGGATTCTTTCTCTATGCCAATACTGTTTTTCCCAATTGTCTTTGTAAGGTCTTCCACTTTATTTTATTTTTTTAGTTTATTTATTTATTTATTTTCAGAGAGACACTGAAAGCACATGTGAGAGGGGTAGGGGCAGAGAGAGAGAGAATCCCAAGCAGGCTGCAGAGCCCAACACAGAGCTCAATCGATCTCACAAATCATGAGATCATGACCAGAGCTGAAATAAAGAGTCAAACGCTTAACCAACTGAGCCACACAGGTGCCCCAAAGGTCTCCTACATTAAACTTTGACAATTAATGAATTAGATGAGTCTCTGATATTCAGGAGAAGCACAGTTAACCTGCTTCCCTTTAACAGGAGGCTGCAGCAACAAATGTGCTGGAAATAAGTGCCCCTTCAAAGGCCTTTCATCTGCATTGGGGGACAATCACTCTGAGCAACTTTCTCTGTTTTGTCTCCTCTCTCCTGTCCACCTTTCCTTACACCCTGCTCTTTTAAGGAGAGTGGATGCAGGCCTTTTACACCAAAATTGACTTTTTACACCAAAAATCCGGGGGACTCTTCCTCAAAATGGAAGCAACCACACAGCAGATTGGTGGATGGGACAGGGACATGATAACAAGCAAGACATGGTCTCTTGTCCTCAGTGAAAATCAAGGCTAGAGCAGGAGACAAACCCAAACACCATTCATCACAAGGCAGAAGAAAGGAAATGCCAAATAGAAGGATAAGCAAAGGCTCCTCAAGAGGGCAGTGGAAGGAGTGATCTCTTTCCCACAGAGAGGGCTGGGTCATTGGGAAGGGAGAAGTCTTCACTGCTTTGGCTTTGTGTTTGACCCTGGGACTGAGGGGGGTGTTTTGTTTTGAGTTTAACAGTCAAGTTGTTAAATTGTCCCAGTTTAGCTTCATCTAATCTATATTTTCAATGTATTTATGAACTTGGACCTAACCACGAGGTGTTTTCAAAATATGCTGCTGACTTGTATGGATGTCTATCTATTTCAAACACTAGGTGTTTCTGTACTTAGAGATCATTTAATCAAGGGATGGTTTTCAAATGTGACTGTATATAAGATCCCCTGGAAACCTTGGATTCCATCCCCAAATCCCATCCATGCCCCACAGAAAAAGAACCTGTATGGGTGAGGCCTGGATACCTATTTTTTTTGACTCTGCTGGGTTCTCATGCCAATCCTCTCACTGCCTGCAAACTACTGCCCCACCTCTTATCCCACACCTGCATTATATAAAACACTGTTTCTCAAACTATAGCTCAAGAACCCCTGGTGTCCTCAGAAATATTTGTGGGGTTCATGAGGACTCAGTGAATATTTTCTTAATTCGGTGTTTAATTTCCATGATAATCTCGAGGAAAAAGTTACTCGAAACATGTTCTGGACTTTCTGTAGAACCACTTTGTAATAAAGGGAAATCTGCCTCAGAGCTGAGGAGAAAATAACAGCCGGGGGTGTGTCAGTGACACATGACAGACAATTGGAGGCCAAATGGCATGACATCAAAACAAACTGAGCCGTCACATAACACATGGCAGGGCATAGATGTTGAGCTCACACAATCCTCTGTCACACCATGTTGCAAGGAGCCATTCAGCTGCAACAAGACAACACCATCCATCGTCTTGGTTAATTGGTTTCATAGTTTGTGTTTTATCGTAAAATTTATCTTGGTTTTTAAGATGTATAAGAGCCATAGTTATAAGGAGTTTCTCTACCTTGTATTATGTTTGAACTATTTAAAGATTTAAACATAACTTAAATGAACACTAGCAGAGGTATTCTGGGAAAATCTTTTGCCTTCCACAGGGACCCACACTGCATTTAAGTTTGAGAAACATTGGTCCAAAGCATAAAACACGAACCTCTTACTGTACCATGCAACACAGCTCTAATACACTTGTTTTTACAATGAGGTCCATGTTTTAAGCCTGCCCTGGCCCCGGGCTGGCTCTTTCCCAACGTCTTCCTCCCACCTCATACTTTAACTTCCACCTGTGGGAGCCGCTGCTCCCCAAATCCACCAGACCAACTGTAGAGCTCACCACATTGTGTTGCATTTAGATGACGACTGTGACGATAAAAATAATACATTTATTGAATGCTTACTGTGTGCCAGAAAGTGTTGTAAGCACTTTGCATACAATGACACACTTAAACCTAAAAAAAAATCCTAGAAGATACCGTTTTCATCCTTATTTATAGAGGGAGAAAGTAAGACACAGAGAAGATAAGCCACATGCTCGAAATCACACATTTGGGTTTTCTTTTTCAGTCTCTACTATTAAACTATGAGCTTCTCAGCAGAAGTGGCATCTCATTCATTTCTCTACGACTCTTCCCCCATCACAGTATCTGGAACGTTGTAGGCACTCAGTTATATTTGTTTAAGTAATACCTTTTGTTTTAAAATGAAAAACAATACCGGTACTTTTAATGTTCCTTTAAAAAGGCACCTGTAGTGATGAGAGTGAGTCATTTCATGGCCTGTTTGATCTCCTACTCTTCCTCGTGCCAGGAAAATGGAAGAGGGTAACACAGAATTGAGTGAGTTAAGACACTGCCCTCTGGCTGAAGAGAGGTTGCAAATGGAAGTTACCATGTGATGCAAATGAGTATAAAATGTGCAAGCCTCATAGCCAGCAATTTTGCAATTTTCATTTTCATCCCAGTGTGACTTTCCCTCTGCTCTATATAGTACATTTGAAAAGACGAGAAGCCTGAGACACAGAGCCTTGAGACCTAGTCCGAGGTCACACAATTGGTTAGTGGTAAACCCAAAACAAAACCCAAGAGCCTTGATGTTCAATCCCAAGTTTTCAGGTATGGGCCACAATCCCAAGTTTTCAGGTATGGGCCACCTGGGTGGCTCACGTGATTAAGTGTCCGACTCTGGATTTTGGCTCAGGTTATGTGTGGTTCTCGAGATCAAACCCCAAGTCAGGTTTTGCGCTAAAACCTGCTCGGGATTCCCTCTCTCCCTCTCTCTCTCTGCCCCTCCCCTGCTCATGCACTTTCTCTCTCTAAAAATCAATTAGTAAACTTAAAAAAATGTAGATGATCCCAATACCTCAGTATTCCACATTGTCCCCCATGGCAGCTTTAATTGTATTCCTTCATCCATTCAATTTTGCAGTGGAGTGAGAGACATACTAAGATAGTATGAGGACTTATCATGTGGATCTTATTGCTTAAGGATCAGGAGAGAAGAATGGACCGAATTCAAGCAAATCCAAGGGGACCCTAAAGCCCTAACAGGAAAGGCTGAATATAGTATCAACAGATATAATAATGATGACAGTGATGATGTTGATAATGGCCTTGATGATAAAAAGGAAGAATAAGGGTGCCCGGATAGCTCATTCAATTAAGTGTCTGACTCTCGTTCTCTGCTAAAGTCATGATCTCATTGTTCATGAGATTGAGTCTGGCACAGAGCCTGTCAGCATAGAGCCTGCTTGGGATTCTCTCTCTCCCTCTCTCCCCCTGCCCCCCAAAATAAATCAACTTATTTTTAAGTTAAAAAAAAGTTGATTTATTTTGGAGAGAGAGAGACAGACAGACAAAGCATGACTAGGGGAGGGGCAGAGAGACAAGGAGACACAGAATCTGAAGCAGGCTCCAAGCTCTGAGCTGTCAGCACAGAGCCTGACACAAGGCTCAAACTCACGAACCTCGAGATCATGACCTGAGCCAAAGTCGGACACTTAACCGATTGAACCACCCAGGTGCCCCAATAAATAAACTTTAAAAAAAAAGAGAGAAGAAGAATAAAGAAGAGGAGAAAGAAAAGAAAGCCAACATTTATTGAGTTTGGGATTCCAGGGTTTAGTCTTATTCTTTCTGCAGGCACTATGTTTTTTCAAACTCACCCTCTGTTATCTACATAGAATTCTTCTATGACTCCCTCCTCTCTACCTTGCTCCACTTCTGGATTCTTATCCTGTGACCTTGAGTGGGTTACTTACATTTTCCTAGCCTTGTTTATCAGTGTTTCATAGAGAAGTAGAAAGCATTTATATGGCATCTACTATGTAACGGGCTCTTTTTTTTCAGCATTTAATTTAATACCAATGACAGCTATAGAATGGCATCCCTCCCAGAAAGACTACTGTGCCACCTGGGAGTTTGGCACCCTTGGCAAAGGTATTCAGTGACAGTTGTATGGCCCTAGTAAGAGAAGCAAAGGAGAAAGAAGAGAGGAGAGAAAAAGAGCTCCAAAAATTCCGAACACAATAGGTCTTGGTCAAAGTCTTTTTTTTTTTCTCCTAAAACATATTTCTTTGTTTTCTATTTTGCCTAAATACTGTGATCACTAACTGAAATGACAATGTTCATATGCCACTGTTCTCTCATTTACACTGTAAATGTATCAGCCCATTTTCCATGAGTGAATCAAGTCATTAATAAAGCTAGAAATGAGATTATGGGAGAAAAAAAAATAGAACCAGACTACGGGGTACAAGGCTCCAGTGCTGACTCTAATTCCAACTGCTGGTCCTTTTGAACCTTTGTTATTTGTTATTTGAGGGCAGGAATTGGATGCATTGATAGCATTTGATTATTCAATTATTATAATTGCTAATCAATTAGCTAATTCATTTAATATCAGACTTGTGGGGGGAAAGGGTATTACGCTTGGAGTCCCATCATAGGGTTGAGCCCTGCAGTAATGAACAAATTATTTAGCTTCTCCACACTCCAGTTTCCTTGTCTATGAAAGTAAGGGGTTGTAGAGTGCTATAGGAAGAAACCTTTGCATGTCTATTCTATAAAATCTGTAGAGTTAAAGTTTGGACTATGACTTCAGAATTGCATCTGAACCTACCACCAAAAGATGTTCTTGAAACTCAAAGTAGGTTTCCACTGTGATTGAGCTTCTGACTTACAGAATAGAGAATTCGGTTTTTCTCTCGTGGAAGACCAAGAGACAACCTATGGAGATCAAATACAATGGAATTCAACAGAGAAAAGAAAGTCAGTGTCATCTGACTTCTGTGAGCTTGGGCAAGGTCCCACGCCCAGAGCTCACGATTCCCTACGGTACATTGAGGTGCCAGGTCTGAGTCCCATTTTAATGGGACCAAGAGTCTAATACTCTCTGGTGAACTGCAGCAAAGGATAGAAATTCAATCCAGCCATGTGTTCCAAAGAGGGATGATTTGTGCTGGCTTGGGAACCAGAGAACCTGTAAATCAAAGGTGCAAAGACATGAGTATGAATAACAAAACTCACTGAACATTTCCTCTTAGGGGGGTGTCGCTCTGTGGGTTGTGTGGTGCTTGCATTCATTCTTATCTTTTTCGTAGACCTTGATTTCTAGAGTTTATGATTTTATGCATAATTATGCTCAATTTGTTTCCTGTTCTTTCAGGGCACGGGCTGTGTGTTTTTCCTCTTCCTGTCTCTCCACGCCTTACATAAAATAGACATGAATTGTCCCTCTGTTGGGTGAATTCATTCATCCACTTATAGCAGCAGCAGTGTGGTCCAGGGTGGAGTGAAGGAAAGAACATCAGGGTCAGAAGGTCTGGGTCTTGTGCTGTGAATTCCTTGCTATATGAGCCTGGAAAAGCAAAGTAGCCTCTCAGCCTCAGAATGCCAGGCCTGTGTGGCCTACCTCCCGGGTGTGTGCGGTAACTAAACTCACCTCGGTGAAACCATGAGGTACGGTGCAAGTAAAGGGCATAAAGATTGAACGTACGCCATCATTACAACTACACCAAAAAACTGAGACATAAAGCTTGGAAGAATATGTGCAAAATATCGGACAGTGATTTTGTTAGGATCGTAGGATTACAGGTGATTTTTTTTTTCCTTTCTCTGTTTTTCAAATGTTTTGAATCATGAAAGCCTTTTAAAAAGGTAGTGTCTTGTTATTATTGGCCAGGTCTTCCTGATTTCCTTGGAAAGTCCTCCCCCACTCTCCTCTCCAAGGCCAACGCCCAGCCCAGGCTCTCCACACCCCAGCGTGGTCTCCCCATTCCAGCCCGCAATCCACCCTGCATCTGGAGCCAACACCGGCTTCCCCCACCTCTGCTTTCATCACAGATACCTCCATCTGCTCCTTTCTTTTTCTCGCTCACATCAGAACCCACTCCTGCACCTGACCTTCAGCTCCATGAAGGGGTGACCACACATTCTTTCCAGCCACTCCCAAAGCATCTTCAGCCCCAGTTAGCCAGTCTTGACACTAGTTTAAGGTCACAGCAAAGAGCAGCCTATGGCCAGCCAGAAAACGTGTAGTTTGGCTCATACGGTATTCTTACAAAGTTTGAGCCAAACTTTCAAAATTGTATGTTCACATAAAAATCCACACTTCAGCTTTTCTCTTTAAAAATAGAAAGATCTAGCAACACAGTTCCCTCAAGGCTATAATCTAGAAAGAGCTGACAGGAGCTGAGTAGCAGCTACCCCTTGGATGGAGCCTGCAGTCCCACTACTCACAAGCAGGGCCTCCTCTGCTGGCCCGTGAGGCACCTTTGGGAAAAGTAGAGAAGGCATTTCTTCTTCTGAGTAGAAGCAGCTCCGCCCAGAGGGCACAGCTTGGCAAGGCCAGCAAAGGCTAGATGGATTTTGGTCTCTACTCTCCAACTGAGCTGGGGTCTGTCCTTAAGGGCCCCGCTGGCATGACCATAGGCACTAGCTCTGCCCTCACAACGAATGCAGTTAGGTGCCTGGTCTCTATAGGCTTACATACCTAAAATGCCCACAAAAATGGCCATCTGGGCTCCAATTTCATTTATGTGTGGTACTCTCAGCCCTGCTCTCTGCTTTATCTTCACACTGCCTTCCTGCCATCACAAGATGGCTGCCAGCTGAGTGCTACCTGCCTCTATGTTCACCTGTGGATAGAGAGAATGCCTTCCCACAACCCTCAGCTAAAAGCCCTGAGCTATAATACTCCGACTAGATCACTCCTGAGCCAACTTGTCTTGGCCAGGACAATGCCAGGCACTAACTGGCTCAGGTTTAGGTTATCCGAACAATTCGTTATGGCAAGGCAGATGGTGATTTATACCAGTGTTTCTCAATAAGGGTATTATTAACATTTTGGCCAGGATAATTCTTAGCTGTGCCCCAGTGGTACATCTCTTGCAGTACATTTGGCATATCTTGTACCATTCGGTCATATACCAGCCATGCACCCCAATCATTAGGGTGACGAAAAATGCCCACACACTGATCATATCTGGACATTCCTGCATCTGGGGGTCTGATCATACTAAATGGGCTTCAATCCAATAGGGAAGAGAAGAATGGTTCCTTAAAAACAAAGTCTGGTCCTATTAAGAAGCTGCAATAAAGGGAATGAATTCCAGGCGAGCAATCCACATATATTCACTACACTGTCTTCTAGGTAGGAAAGAAGATAAAAGACAAGAAAAACTATGGCTGCTAAATTTTTAACCTGTGATTTCTCCTCTAGATGTGCCCCGGGTTACTATGGAAACCCCTTGCTGATTGGAAGCACCTGTAAGAAATGTGACTGCAGTGGAAATTCAGATCCCAACCTGATCTTTGAAGACTGTGACGAGGTCACCGGCCAGTGTAGGAATTGCCTACGCAACACCACAGGATTCAAGTGTGAACGCTGTGCCCCTGGCTACTATGGGGATGCCAGGGTCGCCAAGAACTGCGCAGGTACAGCACATACACCGAATTCAGATGGATCGATGTTGGGAAAATATTGCAAGTGTCCCACTGTCACTTTTCCAGGACACTGTGCACTCTTAGGAATGTGCATCCCATACTCACCAGGGTAGATATTATCAAGGCTACTGGTGTACCTTAGCTCATGGGTAGATTAAACCATGAGACACTCACACAAGTGAACTTTTGCCTTATATTCTTCCAATTTTTATCAAAGGAGTAAGCCAGACTTTCATGGATTACCTATCACCAGAATTCTGAATGAAAAGTTACAAGATTTACATCAGTTTTCTTATTCTGGAAGCTGGACATAGCTTTAAGAAGTAAAACTGACTTCTTAGTGAAACAGATTAGCAAGCCAAGGGTACAGTTTAGTCATCCCCCAAGTTCCTCAAATTGTCCGAGTAAATATTGCAGATATAGTATAAGAAATCTTCCTGCTTAAACTGCAGTTAGACTGAAATGCACAAATTTCGTTCATGATTTCTCTAATCAATTTGCTGCATAGAGTGAAACTCTTCAGAAATAAAAGTGAATTGACTTCCTTTAGGAACAAAGGAAGGTTGAGAGTGAGTATTTCTTACTCTGTGACTTTGAGAGGAAAGAGGGCGAGACACAGGCCTTGTGCTCTTGTGGCGTGCTTCTTCTGGAATCCCCTTACCGAAACAGATTCCCACCTGCAAAGATTTTAAGAAGAGTCTAAAGCTGAGAAGAAGACACATATGATCTGCAGCACTCACAGTAAAAGTAAACGTGTCTATAAGAAAGCGAGGTGCACAGAGGCATGAAACCAGAAATGACAGAAGCAAGAGAGGAGTTCTGTGTCCAGTCAGACTAAAGAGAGAAAGCAGGCATCAGAAAGGATGTTGGCAAAATCCAAGCCTTAGACATTGATGTTCTGATTCTCAAAAGATTTTTTTAAACTTCTGTTAAACTACATAGATGCAGATCACTCTTAGAAAAGATGGTGATGTTAGAAGCAACAAAGCATGATCTTGCTGAATTGTTTAACAAATCTACATTTTGTGGAACATTAAACAGCTGAAATGTGATAAATGCATGTTCCCCCTTGAAGCTAATTTTTTATGATTATTCTGTAAAGACAGTTAAGAGGTGGGGGAGAATTTACAACACTATTCCAGCTTATTGCCAGCATAGATAGCTTAGGAAATCCTTTTTAAATATTACAAATTGATTCCTACTGAGCAACTCAGTGGAAAATGAACAGCCTGATGAGATTAGGGTTTTGCTTTTGTTTTTTTCCAAAAGGCGTTTTTGAAAATCATCAGTAGATTAATAGTGGGCTCTCAGGTCTTCTAAATTCATGTAAATATGCTCCTAATTCTTTCCACGACATTATTCCTAGCCATCCCACTGATGGAGGTTTGGAGTCAGACTTGCCAAGGGTCAAGCACTGTGGGAGCCAAGAATCGCTCTTGAGCCTCCTCCCTCCCTCCCTCTGGGCTGCTCCTCCCTCACACCTGGCAATGATCAACCCTGGAGTTGGATTAAACTGGAGAATCAGTTTGCGATGAAAGGAGGGCTCTCAGATTCCAGCTGAATGATGGGTTCCAGGATCGTTTTGTACTTTGTGAAATTTACCAGGATCTTTTTGGACTGAAGCAATTGCACAGTCATGTCAGCATCCCAGAAAGTGGGGAAAAGAGTCCTAGAAAATTCAGATTTACTTTTGCCCCAGGGCCACCTTTGAAAATCTCACCAGGCTGGGCTTTACCGGGTGAGGGGAATAATCTCTAGTTCATGGATTCTACATGGTGGTAAAGAAGAATATAATTACTTCCCTTTGGAAGAACTGTATACTGATAGCCAGTATTTCTAGAAACCAGGAAAACGTTGCCATATTTTAAGCATTTTAAGAAACGAAGCCCTAACCTCTTGTTTTTGTTTCCCACAGTGTGCAATTGTGGGGGAGGCCCATGTGACAGCGTAACCGGAGAGTGCTTGGAAGAAGGTTTTGAACCCCCTACAGGCATGGACTGCCCAACCATAAGTAAAAATAACAGTACATGATTGACTAACCCCACTCTCTCTAATGTGCTGCAGGTGTAGGATTAGGAAAAGCTATGCAATAGCCTCTCTAGAAACTGCCTAAGTCCCACTCCCGGCTTTAACCCTGTCTGTGCCTCCACCAAATAAACCCTGAGCGAAAGATACTCAACGCTCTGCTTGATTCCAATTGGCAAATGGGTGACTTACATTTAAGCAGCTCTGTTTTAGAAAACTTATTTTATGAAGCCCTTAAATTCAGCATCTTACCCAGTGGGTAAAGGCAGACAATTCACAGAACAGAAACACAAGCAGAAACACAGGCAGAAACACAATTCCCAGTGACCGAGTTCATTTTGGCTCCCTTTTCTATATTATCTCTTCAAGTCCTCAGATAGTGAGGTAGACAATGCTTTACAACACTAGGGAAACCAAGACACTAAGAGATTCGAGTGGCTTTTCCCAAATCACTCCAAAACTGAAGTGGCACCAGAAATAAAATATTCCCATCTTATAGAATGGAACTGTCATCTTACTTTCCTGGATTTCTCTGTCATTACTTTCATTCAAATCAGCAGTCCTCATGGTGCAGGAACCTGCTGAAACACTTCGAAACAAATGCCCAGAGATGGTCTTAATGACTTCTCAACCATCCTTCAAGCGCTTAGTCTAGAAAAACTGATTCTTAGAATGATTTAAAGAAGCTTTGCCTTAGAAAGCCTTTGATCAAAATGGCTGCCCAGCTGCCTCATGGCTGGCTGGGGAGTTATTCCTGTAAGATAGCCTATCAGTAAGATCATGTTAAACTTCAAATAACAAATTAACACATTAACAACTATTAACCCTTTAGTCTTCATTTATTGGTTCCTTAGAAAAGGGGACAATCTGGGGGAAAGATAATTGGGAACAGAAAAGTTTCAAAATGAGGTCAAGACAGGTTTCCAAGCATGGTCGGCTGTCCTTCTGAGTGTGCCACAAGGGGGCGCTGGGCCTCCGGGGGGTGACGACGCAGTGGGAGGAACTCCAATTCCAACTGCAAGGAGCAGAAACTGCGGGGTCTTCACCCGTGGGCACCAAGCAGAAGCCCAAAGCCTGATAGGAAGAGAGCCATCTCAGAGGGCTGTCCCACCACTAAGCAAAAGTGGAGGGAGTGCTTCTCCTTACCCACCCATCTTGCAAATGTCTTGCCCTTTTAAGCTTCCTTTCTTTCAGTTCAGCGGTTAGAGAGTCCAGATTAGCCTCCTTCCCTGTCGCATGTGTTGTTTTGTTGTTTTAAGTGGGGATCGTGCCTGATGCACAGTTTGAGTCATCTTAGACTCTCGTCTGCTTCGAGTGTAAGGACTGGTTCTGTGACCCAGAACAGCTCCTCAGGGCACAAAGATAAAAATAATATCTATTTATTTATTTATTTATTTATTTTTTGAGACAGAGAGAGACAGAGCACAAGCAGGGGAGGGGCACAGAGAGAGGGAGACAGAGAATCCAAAGCAGGCTCCAGGCTCCGAGCTGTCAGCACAGAGAGCCCACCGCGGGGCTTGAACCCACGGCCCGTGAGATCATGGCCTGAGCCGAAGTCGGACGCCCAACCGACTGAGCCACCCAGGCACCCCTAAGATAAAAATAATATTGGGTGTTGTATGGAAACCAATTTGACAATAAATTTCAGATTAAAATAATAATAATATTAACAGAGGAAGTACACATAATGATCTACTAGCGCACATGCTTCCTGGCTGACTTTCAGTTTTAAAGAAATAACACGTCCATTTTATCTCCAGGCTGTGATAAGTGCATCTGGGATCTGATCGATGACCTTCGGTTAGCGGCACTCTCTATTGAAGAAAGCAAATCGGGTCTGTTGAGCGTATCATCCGGAGCCGCTGCTCATAGGCACGTGAATGAACTCAACTCCACCATCTACCTCCTCAAAGTATGCAGCCATGTTGTACCTTCAGCTGTATCTCATGCTGGCTTTGCACGATCTGTCCTAGAACTCCTATCTCCTCTATCATCTGAGTCCCATGGCTGTTATTACAGATGGATTGTTAGATTAGGAAATTATGAAACGTTGATTATAACCATGAACTTCAACCTAAACCAAAGACTGCCATCTATAAAAGAAGTTAAGGTGTTAAATAAAATAACTAAAACAAGGAGTATCTATCTACCAAACTATTGAGGGAAGGAAAACACTCTTACTTCTTTGGTAAGCTGTACATTGATCGTTCAGGTCCTTCCCACAAACTTACCGTTACCTTAGCCTCAATTTGCCATGTTTTGGGGAGTTTCTCTAGAAACCTCTCTCCTGCTCTCTCCCTCCCACCCTTACCTTTCCTTCTTACAGACACACAGTCTCTCTCATTTTCCCACACTCACACACACACTGGAGCACACAGACATACACGCCCTGGCTCTCCTCATAGGTCCAGTGGTTAATATCTGATAAACAGTTAAAGGCTGACAACAGTCAAAAACAGTAGATTATAACAGTGCTTATACAGCTAAACTTCAAGAGGTATTTTTCCCTTCTAAATCATTGGCTTCTATCACAACCAACAGACGTTTTTTGAAACAATGATAATTAACCGAAAGAAGAATAGAATTAATGCCAGCACACATTTTTACTGTTTGTCAACTTAGCATAATGATTAAGAGCATAAACTTTGAAACCAGATTGGTTGCATTCAAATCCCAGCTCTCACCCTTACTAGTTACGTGACCTTGGGCAAGTTATTTTAACCTCTTAGTTCTCCAGTTTTCTCAACTGAGGATAATTATCACGCCCATCTTATGGGTTGTTGCGAGAATTCAGCAAGCGATATATGTAGAGTAGAGCACCATAGAAAGTGCTCATCACACTGGGTGGTGTATAGAAACCAATTTGACAGTAAATTTCATATATTAAAAAATTAAAAATTAAAAATTAAAAATAAAATAAAATAAAATAAAATTATTTCATCACTACAAAAAAAAAAAAAAGAAAGTGCTCATCACTCTACTTTTTAGAGGTGCAAATAGATGGCATCCACAGCAATTGGCCAAATATGCAAACTGTAAAGCAAACCAAAAATCACAAAATTGTAGAGCTGGATGGACTCTTAGTGAGCATCCTATTCCAAACTTAGCAATCATTCCTGTCCAAACTCATCTGTTTGGACACATGCAGGCAGTACTTCTCCGAGGAGTCACCCAGACACAGGCCTCATGATACCGCCTGAACTCTCTTTCCTCAACAGCACAACATCAAGATAGGTATGATGATAACGGACAGGACAGGACGCCTGTGCCAGGATCGAAAGGCTTTCTCCAAAGTAGTCCAAGGAAAGCTACATTGGACCAAACTCCGCAAAAATGGGAGAGAAAGGGAAAGTGGTCCAAAATAAAGAGAATCCCTCTCCTTGCACTAAAAAGAAGAAAGAGAATTTCCAAACTCCATTTTACATTACATTGATCCTTATGGCTTGATCATTTCCTCCAAGGTCTGCCAAAATGGAAATTTTAAAGATCACACACGCTGGGCCTCCACCAGTCTATACGGTACTTTTGTGAAATTAGAAAAAGATGCCCTTTCTTCATGGCCGGCACAGCCTGGTTCAGGGTCTCCGGCCCAGTGAGCAGAGCTCGTAGAACTTCAGCTCTGAAGACCATGGGAACCCTTGTGCAGACCCCAACCTTCATACGAGGTGGCAGCAGCCTTCAGACCCCACGATTTTGGTAACAGAAGCTCACATTCTACTCTGAGTCCCCTTACACTGAAAGCGTTGTATGTATATGTTTAAAAGCCTGGTATGCACATCTACTGATTTTTTTTTCAAAACATTTTTCTTTTCCACAGACAAAATTGTCAGAAAGAGAAAACCAGTATGTCCTAAGAAAGATACAAATCAACAATGCTGAGAACACAATGAAAAGCCTTCTGTCTGATGTGGAGGAATTAGCGGAAAGGGTAGGTATTCAGTGTCTGGGAGTGCCTTCAGAGAAAGGATTTAGCCGGCGGCGTGAGCCTGGCTAGTCACAAACGACTGAAGCTTAACACAATGAAGGAAAAATGCAGTGACCCATGTGCCTTAAAATAAATCAAGGCAAGATCTGTGGAGAAAGTTAATATACTTGGTCTCTACAGTCTCTTCTCGTTTTGATGACTTTCCTTGAAAAACTATGTTTACGGGGAACTTCCATTGTATTTGTTGCTGGTTAATATGGTTGATAGATGTTTCAATTAGGATGGTTGGTCAGCTGTTTGCCTTAACATTTTATGGCTAAGAGCTGTAGAGAGCCCAGAAATAAACTTTACTATATAGAATATGAAATTTAAATGTTTGCTAAAGGATCCATTAAGTAATAAAAGGAAAGAAGAACCATGCTGAGAAAGCAATTTTGCAGTTAGACAGGAAAAATAATCACCTTCAACTTTCACTTTATAACATATACTAAAATAAATTCCAGACAGATTAAGAGTTGAGTTTAAATCTCAAATCCATAAGAAAGCAAAATGAAATCATTGTTAAACCTTGAAAGGAAATAACAGTACATTTAAATATAGCATGAAGAATTATAATTTAAAAAAGGTAATAGAGTTGACAAGATAAAATTTCAAATACCCAGTGAAACAATAAATAAACTAAGAATTCAACCAGACTAAGAAAAACATTGAGGGAAATATGACTTGTGAAAGCTCTCACAAATGAACAAGAAAAACATGAAAACAGGAAGAACAGAGTTAACATGAAAGACTATTAAATACACTCCCCAGGAGCCTAATGGAAAAATATCCATCATCTGTACTAATAAGGAAAAATATAACTAAGCCACCAGGTGCCATATTTTACGTATTAAAATGTTTGACACATTTTTCCCCTGATTATGCTCTACCAGGGCTGTCCAATGTACTCAGATTTCAACTTTTAGACATGGGTGTTTGACATTGAAGATCTCTTTGAAAAATAATTCTTATTTTCTACAAAAATAAAGGTTAAAATTAACTCTGGCCATCTCTTTTGATGTTGGACCTCATAAACTTTTACGAGATTAGGCTTCTAAAAACATGAGTTGTTCTAATTGGATCTTTGGAAGATACAGCTACTTCGAAATGTATATGAAACTTGGGTCCCTCAGTCCCATGCATTGTGCATATTAAAATCCAAGCATGAGCATAGGTAGGAAGCAGTGAGATCTCTTAAGTTTCAAAGGAAATACTAGGAAAGAAATCTTTGTGAAAAACTCACTGCTTTTTCATTTCTGGTGTCTTGGTTGGAATTTGCCCAGTGTCTCAATTCTTGTGAAAATATTTTCCCCAAGATTAGTTCCTCTCACAGCTCAGACATGGACTGACTGATCCTTTTGTTGTACAAATTTTCCACTTCCAGTATAACCTAAATGCAGACATTCATGGGGAGAAAATAGCACGAGCTTTCAAGTGATACCACAGTAGAGGGGAGCCTGGGTGGCTCAGTTGGTTAAGTGTCTGACTTCAGCGCAGGTCATGATCTCACAGTTCGTGAGTTCAAGCCCCACATCGGGCTCTGTGCTGACAGCTCAGAGCCTGGAGCCTGCTTCGAATTCTGTGTCTCCCTCTCTCTCTGCTCTTCCCCCACTCATGCTCTATCTCTCTCTCCTTCAAAAATAGATAAAAACATTAAAAAAAAATTTTTTTTTAAGTGATATCACAGTAGAAAAGGCTCCTGGGCACCAAGAAGAGACCACCAAAGCAAAAGGTTGATGAAAAAGCTACTGAAACTTTCAGGTATTTCCAAGAACTCTTATTGAAAATAAGGTCCTTCTAACTATGACAACAGTCCTGATGGTGTAAGAGACTGCTGAAAGATTTCCAAACGAATGCTCAGAGCTGGTCTTAATGACTTCTCAAGCATCCTTCAATCCTTTAGTCCAAAAAAGCCCATGATTGATTCTTAGAAGGATTTAAGAAAATTTTGCCTTAGAAAGACTTCTACCAAATAAGTAACTAATATTTACCTTTAAAGAGAGCGAAGGATAGGGACGCCTGGGTGGCTCAGTCAGTTAAGCATTCAGCTCTTGATTTCAGCTCAGGTGATGATCTCACTCGCTCCTCATGGGTTTGAGCTTTGCATCAGACTCCACAGCTTGTGGCACAGAGCCTGCTTGGGATTCTTTCTCTGTCTCTGTCTCTGCCCCTCCCCTGTTCACGCTGTCTCTGCCTCTCTCAAAATAAATAAATAAACTTTAAAATGAAATTAATTAATTAATTAACTAATTGAAAGATTTCACTGTGGGTTCATTCCCACAATGATTTTTTTTTTAATCACAGTAATGTTGCCTCTTGAACTTGAAAATACCTCCGTTTGCAAATTGTCACGTAAACCTCATGAGCCCCAAATCTCACAGTTTACATTAACCTAAGTTAACTGGTTTCGTCCTAGCCCTCTTTTGAAAAAGTCTACAGCCCTTTCCTACTCCCTTACTTCTGGGAATCCCCTAAAGGATGCCCAGGCATTTTGTATTCTCAAATAGTCGGTGCTCAAAACGACCTCCCTTCTACCACTGGCTTGTCATGTCTGTAAGAAAGTGCCAAAGACTAAGTCAAGATTCTACTTTCCCGTGTTCCCCAGGCACCATGCTCGAAGTCTGAGTGGTGCCAGGCTACACGCAGGAGAAGAGGCGGGGGCCCGCTCTCAGTTTCAGTGCTGCCCCCTGACAACGGGACCTTGAAGTTGCAATGCAGAGCCCCAAGTCGCAGAGCCCAGTCTCCAAGGGCTGGCTCAGGAAGGCGCTGCACCACCCCTCTACTTCCCCATCTCCTCCATATCCTCCCTACTCCTTTGGCCACAAGAAAAGCTCCCTCGCTTATCAAGTCATCGAAGAGATCTTTAGGGCTGGAAGGAAAGTAGGCCACCTCTATACATCAAAAGCACCTGGGCTCGTCTCTGATCCTGACAAAACGGTAGGGCAAAAAATAAGAATATGTTTCAATTCCAAAAGCATTACTTAACACCTGGTGTATAAGCTATTGTGCTAGTGCTATGGATACTGAAATGAACATGATAATATAACATAAACCCTGCTCTCCAGGAGCTCACAGCCAGCAGGGAAAACAGGTCTGTAAAACAAAGTAATCATAACATAGCGTTCAATAAGAGAGGCATGGTACAGGCTAAAGAGATAACTCTAAGGAAGAAATAATTAACTTGTTCACTGGGCATACGCTAGGGAACACTTCTTAGAGAAGATGAGCATTGACCTATGTGTTTAAAAAGTACTGGGAGTTTATCAAGTACTTCCTAAGCAGGAGAAAAGTACCAGGAAAGCAGGGAGCTGTGAAACAAGATAGTGTGTTCTACAACTAGAAAAACTTTGGCCTTGGCCTACTGAAAGGCCAGCTGTAAGGCAAGGCATAGGAGACACTGCTGATGAAGTTCTCAGAGGCCAGGTCATGAGGAACCTTGCCCACCATGCTCAAGAACATGTAGGCTTCATCCTGTGGGCTTTGGAGAACATTGAAGTATTTACATAGGACAATGAACTGATCAGATTTGAAATTTCAGAAACATTCTTCTGCAGTAGGGATGATGGATTGGCGAGTGAAGACGCTGAAGATATGGGCACCAGTAATCTAGAAAATTGCCACAGAGGTCTAGACTAGAGTGGTTGGCGAGGCACCTGAGTGGCTCAGTCGGTTAAGCGTCGGACTCTTGATTTCAGCTCAGGTCATGATCTCATAGTCATGAGATCAAGCCCCACGTCAGGCTCTGCACTGGACTGGGCATGAAGCCTGCTTAAAATTCTCTCTCTCTCCCCCTTCCTCTGTCTTTCCACCCCCACCCCTCTTTCTCTTTCTTTGTCTCTCAAAAAAAGAGTGGTTGATTGCTACCTTGCCTTTATTTGAACAGAATTTGCAGTGGACAGGTATCAACCGAGACTGTGGTAGTATGGAACAGGAGGAGAGGCCAGAATGGCAAGCGGAATAAGAATGATTTGGTGACCAATTGGACATGAGGGAAGTTCTGGCTTGGAGAAATGACTATTCTAAAATTACAGAAGGGGGGCACCTGGCTGACTTAGTATGTAAAGCATGCATGCAACTCTTGATCTCTACCCCCAAGATTACATAAAAATATGTAGAGATCTTTATGTAAAAATCAATCAATCAATCAATCAAAAAATTAAATTACAGAATAGATTACTAAGGACATTTCTCTGTGGATGCCCAGAGGGCAGTTAGAGAAAGATTTGAGTTTGTAGCTCAGAGGAACTCAAGTCTGGAAAGGTTTTTAGAAGCCGTTAATGTTCAGGAGGTAGGGAAACCCACAGAAGTAGATATCACTGTACAGGTTCTGAAATGGAGCATCGTTTCAGAACCATTTTATTCCCACTACTGTTTTGTCCAGCACTGTCCTTATTTATGCTTGTCTCCCAGAGTGATTCCTGGAAGTTCCGCTTTCACTTTCAAAAGTGTCACAGTTTAAACAATGAAGTCTATTCTCACCCTAGATATTATCATCTTCACTTAGTCTGGTTGATTTTTAAAATATCAGTCATCTAGGTACACTACCCTTCATATGCACCGTATTATCAAAAAGATCCTGTCACTTAAAAAAATTTTTTTAATGTTTATTTATTTTTGGGAGAGAGAGAGCCCAAGCAGGGGAGGGGTAAAGAGAGGGAGACAGAGGATCTGAAGCGGGCTCTGTGCTGATGGCACACAGCCCAAGGCAGGGTTTGAACTCATGAACTGTGAGATGATGACCTGAGCCAAAGTCAGACGCTTCACCAACTGAGCCATCCAGGTGCCCCTTTGCCACTTTTTATACCAAATATGTACAGGGAGAATTTGCTGTTGGGGTAAGTAAATGATTAATCTATTTGTAATGTAGACCATCAACTAGTTTATAGTTGTGAGTTAATTTTTTAATTTTGGCTTTTCTTAAAGCAAGGTACGCTGGTTTTACCATGTGCCCATACCGTTATTTTTATTTTTCATCCGTAAGCAAAGTTACAGAAAAACATAGATCTTTCCAATAAGGCATGACTTCTATTATAGCCAGGAAGTTTGCTGTGTAAAGTCACAGACATTGCTTAACCACTTATTTTCTTATATAGTGTTACTAAGCGCCCTCTAGTGTTTGTCAGAAAGAAATTTTCTTAGCAGTATTCACACCTTCCTCCCCCCCCCCCAGCTGCCTTTCATTGTTTCACTTCAAAGTTTCCATATCAAGAAATAAGTTAAATGAACACAGTAATTACAATAGGCCTTTTTCTTTGAAGGATGAAACCAAAGTAAAAGATATAAGTGTTGTGTTTTGCAAATATAATTTGAACTGGATCAAAAATCAACTAGATTTTTTTAAAATTTCTAGATGTTTTCAAGGTTTGTGTCCATACTTTTTAAAAGCAGGAAGCGTGACATCAAGAATAAGATTGATTTTATTTTCTGCATCATAATTTTTTAATGTTTATTTATGTTTGAGAGAGACAGAGAGACAGAGTGAGAGTGGGGGAGGGCAGAGAGAGAGGGAGACACAGAATCCGAAACAGGCTCCATGCTCTGAACTGTTAGCACAGGGCCCCAAGCAGGGCTTGAACCCATGATCTGTGAGATCATGGCCTGAGCTGAAGTCAGGCGCTCAACCAGCTAAGCCCCCCGGGCGTCCCTGCATCATATGATTTTTAAATGACCACAGATGTTGTGTTTCTGGAAAGCATTAGAATGAGGCAAGAAGAAGACAGGCATTGGAGGAAGGAATGCAATGACTCAGAATGCAGTGTCCATTCAGAAAGCCCACTGTTTTGGGAAGGGTCTGATGGTTGCACTACTGCTCTATAGGGGGCTTTACGTGGAAGGGATTCCGGACTTGCTTGAAAAGAAACCTCCAGGGCACACGTTTGCTATGACACCACTTCTGCATTTCTCTTCCTTGACTAAGGGCCACTTATGTGGGTTGGTTATGCCTAGAAAGCCAAAGCATTTCAGGTCAAATCATGGCACAACCCTCTGGCTAGAACACTGGGTGAGAGGAAAAAAGTTTGAAACGGGCCCTTCCCTGTCCCGGGGAACCTGTGCAGTGGGACAGACCACGCAGTCCACTCAGACACGATGGCACTTTGTAATAGAACTGGGCCGAAAGAGCACCAGATGAGGCCAATAGGCATCTGCCAAGTGTCAGATCAGAGAACTCCTTCCCCCCTTAAATATAACCCGTGAGTCAGTCTTCCTAATGCCAAAGGGATATACACAGTACACATCCCCAATGCTGTGCATACAGGCCAGTGTCCTGCCCTTAAACCATTTCTTAGATCAGCTTCTGTCCTGACACACACAGAAACATGCACATACACTTACACACCCACATGCGCTTTCAGAAGCCACATTTGAGTTCGAATTTCATTTGGACAACTACTACATGGGAGCTCTGAAACAGAAGCTCCCTGGTGGAGAGAATGGAGTCTGCTTCTCAGGGAAGAGTCTAATTCAGTCTGAGCCAGATCTGCCTGAGTGGTTATTTGTACCCAAGTGGCATCAGTGTTGATGGGAATTTGGAATGCAGCACCGAAAACAGCATTGAGCCCAGTCAGCATAATCCTTTAAATCTCTGTGGTAAATCAGTGTCAGCTCTGGTGGGACCACCCAGGAGCCCCTAGACGCACGAAGCATTTCAAGGTCTGCCTACTTTCTCAACGATTTCCCCTTTGAAACTTTAAGCTCTTCTATCAGCACAATGTCAAATTGATCAGCAGACACGGGTAATTTCCTAGTCTGGAATCCTGAGATACAGTAAAAATTCAAAGAGTAAATTACATATGAAAGGTGATTGGTTTGGACCCAACTGTGACTGATGGCGTAGGAATACGGCTGATTTTATAGCATTCTGCAGTTCTAAAGCTGGTCATCACATCACATTCATGCATGATTTCTGGGACCATTTTATATGTTATAGAAGCTCCACATGCCAAGGAAATTTATGTTTATGGAATGCATTATGCCCACCCTGCTATGTGCACATACACAACATTCCCTTCTCATAAATTTAAGCTGGTGTTTATGTGGATTATTTGTAGGAAAGTCAAGCCTCAAGAAGGGGCGAACTGGCTCAGAAGGAAAGCATGGATACCATCAACCACGCCACGCAGCTTGTGGAGCAAGCTCATGATATGAGGGATAAAATTAAAGGTAAATATATTCTCTTCTGGTGCAGCTTAATGTCGAGGAATCATTCGTGTTGTTAAACTACAACAAAAACAATGGCTACTGATAGTGCTTACTATGTGCCAGTAACTTGTTAGAGAGCTCTATATAAGGAAATATGTATGGATTTATAGTGTATGCATATGGTATTCATACTATAGTATATAGTATATTTATAGTGTGTGTGTGTGTGTGTGTATATATATATATATATATACACACACACACACACATATATAGTCATCCAGTTTGTTCGCTAGGATTTCTGAGTACTATCCCTACTTACTATCTGTTAGCTGTCAAGAATAAATGTATAGAATCATTCCCTTTCCAGGCATTTCACCAAAGTGGAATGCCAGAATACCTTTCCACCACAAGAAACGGAATGCTATGGAGTCTTGAGTAGGAGTCATGTTTTTCTCAACTATCTGCAGCAAAAAACATCACCTTTACAGTGGCAGGAAATTGCACTCATCCAAACTGTCCTAAACTGTCTCGATGATCCCATTTCCCAAGGACCAGGGAGGCAACATGCTCTGATCCCCAGAAGAGAAGTCTGGAGGGGACGTGTGACATTTCTTCGGCCTAAAACGCAGTGGCAGATTTTACCTTCCCTCTTAGAGGATTACTTATTTGTGCTAACTTCTGATAAGTGAAGGCAGTATTTTGAAAACCATCTTAATAGCCCATTGAAAGCCAGCCTTCAATTTATCAACAGAAAACAGGCGCTCTCACTTGTTCTAAAATAAAGAGACTTTCCTTGGGTTACAGTCTGCTAAGATACAGTATTTCCGTGCCTCCATATCTTTTATCCTATGTATTAAGAGCTAGATGACAACACCAAGCGCAGTGGCAGAAAAGGAACCCACAGTGAGAGGGTCATATCTTTACCCTGAGGTATAGGGAACATACTCCAGGCAAAGGGATGAATGGAGCCAAGATTAGACATTTGCTGTATTTCCTACAATACATAATAAAAATGAATGGCATGCATTTCAAACAGCCCTCACTCCCATCCTCACTGACTCATGCTTTTGCACCTACCAATAAAATATTTTTTTGCTATAACATTTTAGAGCTACTATTGATTTTTTTCAAAAAGTCGGATTGAGCCTGGATTAGCTGACCTCATCTAATTAAGAAATAAATGCCCCTCTAGGCAGCAAGTAAAGCCAGCATTCTAGTAAGCCATTCAGAGAAAATAATTCACATTTGCTGTTATAAAATTTTTATTCTAACGTGTTTCATTTGGAAGGAATCTAAGCCCTCTATTTGACCCTGTGAGCATAAGAAAAGATGAAAAAAATACAAAAGTGTAAATGGGAAACAATAACTGCCATCAGTTTACCTTTTAAAAATAATGTATGAAGGGGCACCTTGGTGGCTCAGTCGGTTGAGCGTCCAGCTTTGGCTCAGGTCATGATCTCGCGGTCTGTGAGTTCGAGCCCCGCATGGGGCTCTGTGCTGACAGCTCAGAGCCTGGAGCCTGCTTCAGATTCTGTGTCTCCCTCTCTCTCTGCCCTTCCCTGTTCATGCTCTCTCTCTCTCTCTCTCAAAAATAAATAAACATTAAAAATTTTTTTAAATAATGTATGAATAGTCTCCAAAGACCAAGGCAAAAAATGTCATTGTCCGCATTTCCTTTTTCTAATCTATTCCAGACGTGGCTAAAATAAAACAGGCCAGAATTGTAAATGTAATATTTGGATCAAAATGCCAAACGAGTCAGCACTGGAAGTGTTAGATCTGAGGGAGGGGAAAAAAAAATCTATGTTTAGTTTATTTCCAGAGTTAATATTATAGATTTCACTTGAAAAGTAAATGTTTAATCCCTTCATAAGTTTCGTTTCTAGCATATCTTGGTTTTCCCTGTAACTTTCTCAGTAATATTTATAATGTTAAAAAACCCCTTACCCCATTTATCTCCTTTCCTTTGGAATTCAGGAATGCGACACAGTATCAATAGCGTGTCATTCCTTATTCCCAACCGTCTGTAAAAACATTACTGGTGACCTTCAGGCTATTATCCATAGAAAATAGAAGCCCCTATCTGGTATGATTTATGTGACACCAGTGTTTGTTTACGCGTCTTGTCTGGCCAGCCGCATACATCACAGTAAACCACAGACACACAATTTCACTTATGCCAGGAAGATAAAATGCTTCCTCCCAGACCTGTCATGCGGACAAGGTGGCAATTACATAACTTTCATCTGATCATATGTAGTAGGAAGAGAAAATCAGAGAACAACTCAGCACTGCTGGGATTTAGACAACTTATCTAATCTCTCTGAGCGTCAGCAGTCTCTTCGGTTCTAAAATTCTCCATCCGACATCTTACTTATGTATGGAAGTGGAGTGAAAATGACACGGAATCAAAATGGCCCAATCTCGAAAAACAGTCATACTACAGAAGGCAAATAGCTATTGCAAAAATAGATAGATAGATAGATAGATATATTAATTATTAATATATATTAATAAACAAAAACTCACATCACACTAAAACAAACCTCTACTTTATATCTGGTCTGTAGAATAATCTGAAAGACCCATTTGAACAACTATCAATATGCTTTTATTTTGATTTAGAGCTTTGGTCAGATCTTTGGCTGAAATATAATTAATACCTCTAACACATCCTACATATGACAGGAGATACCTCAGATAATTTTCTCCAAGTTATATATTTTATTCAAAAGGTTGATCAAAGACCCCAGGTTTGTGTGCCTTACATAGTAACGTTCAGGAATTACCATGGAAACCAGACACAGCTGCAGTCAGGAAAGGCTTTGTATTAATCCCATTCCCATTCTGAAGACACCAAATGGGGGGAGGCAGAATCGTTTCCTCAAGTTTTACTTCTCCTTGGAATATATAGCGAATTCCAATGCTGCCACCAGTGTTTGCAGCATGAACATCAGAACAGTCTTTGAATGATACCCTCTTTCCATTTCGGGATCAGCCCTGCCCTTTGCCCTCCCTCCATGTTTTCAGTGTCATCACTGTAAAATGCCCAGACACCCCACCCTGTTTTCTTTTCTCACTGTGTCCTTCCTTTCAGAGATCAACAACAAGATGCTCTATTATGGGGAGGAACAGGAACTTAGCTCTGAGGAAATCTCTGAGAAGATGGTGTTGGCCCAGAAGATGCTTGAGGAGATCAGACGCCGTCAACCATTCCTCATGCAGCGGGAGCTAGTGGACGAGGAGGCAGATGAAGCCCAGGAACGTAGGTGTATTCAACTCCTGGCACACAGCACATGTTTGCTTCCTTTGTGGGTCCAAGAGAGGACATTGAGCCGCAAGGGAACATTTAGAACTTGTACATGGCCTCAGGGAATCATTTAGGACAACTTAACTAAATGACCAAGAGTTTTAGACTGAAGCCCAACCTCGAGGTTTTGAAAAACAGTTGAGATCTCACACAGAATATAGACCTTTAACTCCTGAGAAGAAGAAATAGGGACTTAACAGTTGGTGGAAACACATAAAACAGGGGAAGAAAAGCTAAGGGGAACCCGTTTTCAGAACAACAATAAAAGGAATCTTATTGAGAAGGCAGTAAAGCTACAAGCCCAGCAACACTCACATTCTGAAGTCTGGTGAATGACTTTTAGGCTTTCAGCCTCCGAGTTTTCACATTTCCTTTAATGATGAATGTAGGCAACTTACAACAGTAGTATTAGCGAACCTATGACTTGGTTACTCTATCAGTTATCAATGACTAACAACTCATCCCAAACATATTCTTTTAAAACAATAACCATTTATTTGTTCATGACTTCATAGGCTTCCAGTATGAGCTTAATTCAACCTGGACAGCTCATCTCTGCTCCATGTAGCATGAGCTGGGCTCACTCATATGTCCTGGCCCTTAGGGGCGGATGGCTGGGCCTCCCCTCCTTATAGTGTCTTACCCTCAAGGAGACCAGCCCAGCCTCACTCATTTAGCAGGAGCCTTCCAGGAAGGCAAGAGTGGAACTCAAAGATGTCATATCTATCCTACTGGGCCAGACCAGCCCAGACTAAGGGTGTGAGGAAATAGACTCCACTCTCGATGGGAAGAGTTGCAAAGAATTTGTGTCCATTTTAATCTACACAATCAACAAGAGAAGCCGTGGATTTGGGTATCAGATACTAGCTGTTGTTCTTATCTCACAACATTAAGTTTAGCAGTAATTCAAAATAGAAGAGGCATATGTGTTCTTATAGTACCAATTTGTTTTTTAATATATTGGTCTTCTTTTTAAGTCTATGTATTTTACTTTATTCATTTTTAAATACGTTATAAGAGGGGGTCTGAAGCTTTCACTAGATTGCAAAGAGTCCCATGGCACAAAAAAAGGGTTAAGAACACCTGCACTGGGTTATTTTCCTATGATCAATACTAGCAACTTCTGCTGCAAATTATTACGAATATTTGAGAAGAGGAACATTCTTCACGTAAAGGCATATTACCATAGCAAATGTATTAAGTCTTAAACAGTAAGAACTCAAGACGAACCTCGAGCCCCATTTCTGAGTCAGGATGAAGGCAGCACTCAGGAAGGCTGGAGATCTAATGTCATAGACGGATGCTTCCACATTTCTTGCCTGTTTGGGAATTTTAACGAGTCTGCCCTGGGGAAATGAAACCAACCACATCTCCCACTTAGCCACCTTCCAACCTCGTGGATGCGTTTTTAACCACTCTCTTTACTCAGCTATGAACTTGCATCTTGTGCTCACACAGATGAAAGAAAATACAAGACCTCCAAGAGACAGACTGATACTCCCTGGAGGGAAAATAGCATTAAGGCACATAGTCAATGCATGCTACCTTGATCAGAGAATTAAGACATATACAGAATTTAAGACTATATCCTTGTCATTCAGCCTTCATACCACAAAGTCAACGGTAACTCTTCGTTACCAAAGTAATGGTTTAGGTTTGACCTAAAGAAGCTAACTAAAAGCACTTGCCTGGAGAGAATACAGAAAATGAGCGGCTGTGAACATCACTTGTCGGTAACAGACAAGATAATTTGGGTTATTTTTAATAGTAAAACTATAGTACATTCAAACCCTTTTATATGGTAAAATTACTAATAACCTGGGTAATAATAAACACAGTATAATAACAACACAGTTTCCACATAAATCATCATCTCGATGGGAAAACGAACCAAACTCTTTTTTTTTTTTTTTTTTTGGCTGACTGCCATCCAGGGGCTCTCAATCCTACAAAATAGGATTTCTTTCTTCCAGTATAGGACATGGGGCTAGTTTTGCAAA
This sequence comes from Panthera uncia, assembly GCF_023721935.1. NCBI lineage: Eukaryota > Metazoa > Chordata > Mammalia > Carnivora > Felidae > Panthera > Panthera uncia. The sequence continues at coordinate 70,297,897 of NW_026057580.1, read as the reverse complement.
CAAGAGCTTCAGTCTCTATTGCTAAGGAAGGCATGGCCTGACAAGTTTGCGTCTTTGCTGAATGCTGGATGGAATGAGAGGAGACAGGAGAAGCCCAGACTGAGTTTCTGTGTCCATGTCTTGCCAGTGCTGAACCAAGCTGAGAACTGGCAGCGGCTGTACAATGATACTCGCTCCCTGTTTCCTGTCGTGCTGGAGCAGCTGGATGACCACAGTGCTAAGTTGTCAGACCTCCAGGAATCACTTGACCAGGCTCTTGACCGCGTCAGGGACGCCGAAGACATGAACAGAGCCACAGCAGCCAGGCAGCGGGACCTCGAGGTACGGTGGACGTTCCACCCGTAAATGCATTTCAGACACATATGACACAAAGTTACAACAAGGAGGGACGGTTGGCTCGCGATTTTTGTAAAATTTTGGTACATTCAGATATTCATAGTTTTAAAAGATTTGTCCATGTTTTGCCGCTTTAACTTGCTAATGTAAGCGTGTGCACCTAAAATCAAGTTGAAATCATTCTAATTGTTTCGCTTTCGCACCAGTAAGAATGCAGTTGTTCTTGGTGCCTGTGTCAATGTGTATGGCTACGTTGTTCTTGCAAGTGAGTAACCAATGTGCTAGTCCTATGCTTGCCTGTTTTTCCTTTTTTAAACTGAGAGCACTAGAACATCAAAGCAACTCAGAAACATGTGCCTAGGAGAGTATGTATAATTTCTGGAAAGGCGAGATAAGCAAATTGCACAGCCTGGCTGGTCGGTATGCACACAGATACAGAATCTAATTCAAGCCAAAGGTCATGCAGATACAAAGAGGTGAGAGAAATTCCCAGACGTAGCCACAGCTTGCAAAGGCCAGGATCCCTATGGGGGGCAGGATTTGTGCATGCCCACCTTAGGGGGCTTAGATCTGGTGGTGGTCACGGCTGTTGCAAGCAATGCAGGCACTCACAGCCACCACGATCGAGAGGGGCCATCCTCTGATAGGGAGATGTGTGTATCTTTGGACATACTTATACAGATGAGAGTAAAATAACAATGTCAAAAAATAGGAAGCAACTGTGAGCAAATTCATTAATTCAGTTGTGTTTATTTTTATTGTCTTCGAAACCAACTTAACTGAGGCTCTCCGCCCTGATTTTCAGTCATCACCATCTCTCAGTAAGTCACTGAACATTTTCCTAAATAAAAGTGAATTTCCCTTGGGGCATCTCTGGCTGGCTCAGTCAGAAGAGCATGTGACTCTTGATCTTGGGGTCATGAGTTCGAGCCCCACATTGGGTGTAGAGATTACTTAATAAATAAAAACTGAAAAAAACAAGTTAATTACACTTGTCACCACCATTTTCTAACAGGAGAAATCCCTGAGTCAATATCTTTTAGAACAATAATGGTCAAGATAGCAACCAAAATAGCCTCTCCCTTTCTCCCTTCCATTCTTTCTCCCTTCCCACCCACCCTCCCCACCCATACTGATCAGCCACCTCCATTACAGTTCTGGGGATCACCACTTGCTCTTGTTAAAACCCTTCATTTTCTCCTCCTGACCCATAGCAGTGCCTTTGATTCTTCAGCTTGTAAACCACTGAGTGATCATAAAATGAGTTTGGAGGGTTGTAACCAGCTCTTTTTTAAAAGTTGAAGTATAGTTGAATAACAACTATAACAAATAACAAATAACAACAAGCATTTTTAAAAAAGACAAAAAAAAAAAAAAGGAGAATGGATGGAATGGAATGGAATGGAAAGAACAGAATAGAAAATATCAAAGCACCTCATATATAGGAAAGTCTGGTTTCATCACATTTCTGCTTTAGTGTTGCAACAAAAAATTCATTTTTTACTGTGGGTTATGGTTAAGAACATTTGAGACACTGTCCTATAGGACAGTCTATGGTCCTTCACATGCCATGAGGAACCATCTCTGATCGACTCTTGCCAGCCTCCTTGGCCTTGCCTTTTGTTGTGTCCCTGCCTGACGTGTTCAGTGCAGGCAATATCACACTCCCAGTAATCCCATCTGCCTGGAATGGATTTCTTTTTCCTTTCTCTTTTGCCTGGATAGCCCCAGGCACCTCCTCCAGGAGGCCTACTCCCTATCCCCAAGTTAACAGGTGCTTTCTTCAGCAATCCCATAACAAACCTTGTGACATTCCCGTTTCTGTACTGTGATCAACCATTAACGGATCTGTCTTCCCTACTAAACTTAAGTATTGCAATACAAAAGTATTCACATTTCACTGTCAGACCTACAGCACATCTTAGAAAAGAATCACACCAAATTTCTGATGTTTTTACAAAGCCAAAAATAACCACAACGTTTAATTGTTTTGATATGTACAAACAGTAGCCGCACAACTAGGAATAATAAAAATCTTCATCAGATGAATGTAAGATTCTATATTTTAAAAAGCACAATTAACTTAACCAAAGCTCTGCACCCCCCCACAACTCTTTCTATCATTTTTTAAGAATCAGGATTTTTTTTTTTATTCTTTGCATATGTGAAATGGATACTGAACATGCCTAATAGTGCTAATTGTGTATCATTTTCATAATTATTAGTTTTCAAAACTCTCTTTTGTTCAAATTGACCTTCTTTCTGTGGGAGCATCTTTGTTTCAAAGCTAAGTTTATTCATTTCTGTCTAAGGCTGTATATGATGAGTACAGTATATGATAAGTGATAAACCCCTTAACTTGAAACATCATTTTCCAACTACTGCAAATGAACCTGTCACTCAGTGCTGTTACCACAAGGCTTTAAAGTTTGGCTCTGACTTCGGGATATTACCTGCGCTCCCTTAAGGGGACCAGATACAAGATCTTCCGACAGGGGTCATGTCTCAGAAGGAAAACCTCTCTGAACGAGCTAAATAATACCAACCTTTTCCACCTCCTTTCCTTACCTACCTTAATACCCTTATTTTATTTTTTCTTTTTCCTTTTTTTTTTTGCATTAATTTTTTTAATTTAATTATCAAATTGGCTTCCATACAACACCCAGTGCTCATCCCAACAAGTGCCCTCCTCAATGCCCATCACACATTTCCCCTCTCCCCCCCAAGCCCCTCCCCATCCACCTTCAGTTTGTTCTCTGTGTTTAAAAGTCTCTTGTGGCTTGCCTCCCTCCCTCTCTGTTTGTATTTTCCCCCTCCCTTCCCCCATGGTCTTCTGTTAAGTCTCTCAAGATCCACATATGAGTGAAAACATATGTTATCTGTCCTTCTCTGACTGACTTATTTCACTCAGCATATTTCATTTCCAGTTCCATCCACGTTGCTGCAAATGGCACGATTTCATTGCCAAGTAGATAATACTCTTATGTTAAGATACTGCTTTTGTATAGAGCTGTGTGACTCCCGCTGCTTGTGGAGACAAGAATAATTAGCCCCAGATAGTCACACTGTATTAAGCTTGGTGGATTTCGAGGGGAAATTGATTTTGGAAGGTTCTTGCATTAAGATGTTCAAATGGGGTTCTTTTCTGTCCTTGGACCTATATCTTCCCCTGTTGCAACGTGTTTGGAGAAGATGCTTCCATCTTCCTTCCCTAAATTAGAAAAGACTGCAGGGAACACGAAAGACACTGAGATGAATTTAGGAAGTGTGTCCTTCTATATCTGGGCTTCTGTAATTATTCCCATGATATCTTAGATCATACCATAAGTCATATATTTCAACCTCCATTCAAATTACCACTTCTAAAGTAACTTTGACTCATTTTTTACTCAGATTGTAAAATGAGTCTTTTACTTTTCCCTCTTAAAGTATCATTCTGTGTTGCTTTCAAACTCCAAACTCATTTGAGGCTATCTAATATTTCTTCAAAATCACAATATGCCTGTTTCTAGAATCCAACAGCGAAGGTAGAAATGAAAACATTCATCAAAAAATAGATTAACACTTGGGCCATTTTCCCTCCTCAAAAAGTCTGAGCATCTAACATTACGAGCTCAGAGTGCCAGGAAGCTAGATCACAATTTCATGCTTTCATAGTAGGGCCATTTAAAAAAATCTCTTTAAGGACTTTAAGATTGTTTTGTATATGCTTTATTACTATCCAAATGAGCTATCCGTGCCTGGCCCAAAGTCAACACATGAAATGCCTTTCTGAATTAATTCATTTTTCCACTTAGTGCGAATATAGAGCTTCTGTGCACTCCCGCATCCAGTGTCCCGCTTTTTACATTTATGGAGAAAAAGTCAAAGGCTCTCTCTGAAGTGGTCACTCCCCTTGAGATGATGGTGTTTTGAGCAATAATCATACCTAAGTGCTTCAAAGCTCCCAAAGTGCTTACATTTGTTACCTCCATATTATAAATGAAAAAACGGAGCATGACATGGGTAGAATTCCCCAAAGTTACACAGCAATTAAGTCTTGGGGCCATGAGAGGAACCTAGATTTGTCTGAGCACAAAGACAGGAGGTGACATTGACCATTCTGCCTGATGCTTTCTCTACAGTGACCTTCTCTTCTGCTGTATCTTACGCTTCCTTCCCACAGAAACAACACGAGAGAGTGAGGGAACAGATGGAAGGGGTGAATGCTTCTCTGAAGACGTCTTTGGATTCTCTGACAACACCCCGTCTGACCCTTTCAGAACTTGATGATATAATAAAGGTAGGGATGCATGTGGCCTGTAGGTTTGGATTTATAACAGATCGGAACAGCGGCTCATTGTCACAGAACAACAGTGGAATCCAATTCAAATCTGTCAAGTTAACTGGAGTTACAGAAGTAGGATCAGGAGACTGAAGTTTTCAGTTTCCCTCATTGCATGGCGGCACTACCCACATATGACTGTTTAAATTTAAACGACTAAAAATGAAAGAAATTAGAATGGAATTCCTCCGTTGAATTAGCCCTATTTCAAGTGCTCAATAGTGCCCCGCGTGGCTCCTAGCTACTGAAAGGAGATCATTTTAAAGTCATCTGATCACCATCTCATTCTTCTTCGACTGTTTCAGCGCCAAGCTCCCTGTCTTCCTCTCCATCCCTACTCCCATCACTATCCTTGGTGACACCAAATTCGAGATGGATGAGCCCACCAGCTCTCAGACCTCCGGCCCCCATAACTTCTCCTGCCCAACAAGCTTTTCCTCCAGCCCACCCTGCTTATCCCTCCTATAGCCTAATGCTACATCACAATACCTACCTCATTCACCTCAATTCATCTCATCACATAGACGTTTTATCATCTCACATCATCACAAGAAGGGTGAGTACAGTACAATAAGACATTTTTAGAGAGAGACCACATTCTCACAATTTTTATTAGAGTATATTGTGATAATTGTCCTATTTTATTATTACTCATTATTATTACACTCTTACTGAGCCTAACTGATAAACTAAACTTTATCATAGGCTTATACACATAGGAAAAACATAGTATATACAGGGTTTGGTACCATTCACAGATTTAGGTACCCACTGAGGATCTTGGAATATATTCTCTGTAGAGAAGGGGGGACTACTGTATAATCATTATTTGCAAACAGCCTTAACTTCTTTATCCACCTCTTCCCTTACTGTACGCACATGAGAATTCTATCCTCATAGTAAACCCAAGTATCCCCAGCATCATGGCCATACCAGAGAAGCCAACATAGTGAAAAATTCACCTTCCCTTCTATCAGTCTGGATGGTGAATTTGCTTCATGCTTCACTGAAAAACAGGAACAAAGAGAAGAGAATTTCCCTCATCTTTCTCCCCAGTTCTACCAGCCCACCTGCATTTCTATGCACACATCTACCTTCCTTCTTACTATAATTAGTGAAGTATCCCTTCTCCTGTTGAAGTCTCATCTCCTCACCTGTGCTCTGAATCCCATCCTTCCCCACCTCAAGAACGGGGCCGCAGGTTTCCCCCTGCAAGTATGCCCTCTCTCTTCTCTTTGGTCCCATTCTTACTCTCTACTGAACCATTGCTGCCAACATGGAAACATGTGTAAGTATCTCCTATCCTTTAAAAGAAGAAAGCCCTTGCCTGCATGCCTCTAATCTCTGTCCCATTCATTACTCTACTCTGCTCAACTTCACAGCAAAACACCTCGAGAGTCATTTATAGCTGACATATCCAACTTCCAGCCATCTGCTGCCTTCCGTACACAACCCGCTCCAAATGGGATTTCACGCCCCTCCGCCGAGACTGTTCTTGTCCACGTCATCAGTGAACTCAACATAACCAAAACCACGGTTACTTCTCCCTCCTCAGCATTCTTAGCCTCCTTGCTGACTAACCTTTTCTCCTTATTTAAACACTCAGAGTTTTCATCCTGGCTCCTCCAGTACCCTCCCCCCTCACCTGGTCCTCCTCCCACCTCACTGGAGAGTTTTTTCCAGCCTCCTCTGCTAGATTCACCTCTGCACATCCTCTGTGTAGTACATATTTTAGGCTCTGCAGGCCACATATAACCACACTCCCTTTTATTCTGTGTGCGTTTTTTTAAATTCTTTGTTTTTATTTTTTACAACTCTTCAAAAATTTAGATAATGTCCTTAGCTAGGAGCTGTGTAGAAACAGGCCTCAAGCTGTACGTGGCCCTGAGCTGTTGGTCCATCCCTGCTCTTGATAATGAATGGCTCCATTCTCAGTCCTGGGCCCTCTTTGGTACTTACCCTTTCTCCCTAGCTGATTGCATTGAATCCCATGGCTTTAAAGAACAATTATATGCATGACCCCACAATTTATACCTCCAGCTTTCATACTTCCACTGAGTTCCAGACTCATATCCAAATGCTTACTTAAAGTTTTCCAGTAGGAACTCAGAGATTTTATCTACCACTTAGATGTGTAATAGTCATATGAAACTTAACACATTCTGAATAAAACCTGCTTCTTCCCCACCTCAGTAACCGGCACAACCCCATTTGCTCAAATCAAAACTCCAGAGTCATTGTTGATTTCTCCTCTCTCCTCCTTCCCGTTTCGATAAGACCCATTGACCCTATCTCCAAAAGGTGTCCTGGTTTCTGACCACTCCTTTCGCTGCTTCTACTCTGCGGTCCAGGCTACCTCTTCTCCAGCATGAACTGCCAAAGGAGCCTCCTACCCATTCATTTACCTCCACTCTTGCCCCTCAAGACTCAGTCTCCATTCAGTAGCAGAACAATCCCTTAAAAATATTATTTCTCCCACACAAAAACCTCCAGTGAAACTTAGAGTAAGAAACAAGGTCATTTTACCATGGTTCCTAAGTGACCTGACTCTGACCCATCACTCTACTTCAATCCACGTATCTCTTCCCCACTCACTACCTTCCAGTCCACTCCTCACTGTCACCCTCCAACTCTGCTCTATTTTTCAAACACACCACACTTTTCCTCACCTCAGGACCTTTGCACCTGCTGTCTCCAGATCTTCAAATGGCTAGCGTCCTTGTGACATTCAATGCAAATGGTGTTTTTACCTTCAATCACTCTCCAACCCATCCCACTCATACTATTTTATTCAAAATACTTTTTTACTCTCTGAAATTAACTTGTTCAATTATTCGACCATTTATCTATAATCTATATATTCCCACTAGGTTGTAAATTCCCTGAAAGCAGAGACTATATTCATAGTTATGCATTCTATCTCCTAAAAGAGTGCCTGGCACACAGTGGGCATATGCTGAATATTTATTTAATTAATTAATAAGTAAAGGTGGAATGTCCATGGTATTCTTCCTGCTTATACAACTAAATATAATTTTCTTCAAAGTTGTTCCCCAGATGATCTACCAAATAGCTAGAGACTTAATACTGTCTCCACAGAAATAAACCCTTTGTGCTAAGAACTATGCTACATTCTGAGAATACAAAAATAAATTAGACACAAATCTTGCCTTCCACAATTATGTAGTCTGGTGGGTGGAATAATCATGCAAAATTATTATAGTAGTGTGATACATGAACAGTAGAAATATATAACAACACTGAACTCATCCTGGAGAAATTAAGGATAGCTTCATAAAGGAAGTGATATTTCAGCTGAAACTGGAAGGATTCATAGAACTTTTCCAGGTGGGTCAGACAGAAAAGAAAGCAAAGTTATCCTGGATAGAGAAAATATTATGTGCAAAGGTACAGCGGCCAGAAAAAAATCGGGGAGCATTAAAGCATCGGTTACTCAAGGTTTGACCATGGTACATAATGGGGTGGGGACGGGTGAGAAATGATGAGATTGGAAAGAGGAGGGATCAGTTGATGAAGCCACCTGAGTAATCAAATGTGTTCCTGCAGAGCAATTGGCTGATTTTGAGAGGGAAAATAACATGAGCAGATTTGCTTAATAGAAAGATGGCTATTCCTGTCGGATGGTGCAGAGTGGGTTAGAAGACTTGAAAGACTAGGCTGGCAGAGCTAAGTTAGATTATTCATAGAGGAAAGGTTTGAGTCAAGCCTGAGCAACACCAGCTTTTGAAGTCTCCTTCCTGGACAGTGAAAAAGGAGACCCAGGAGAGAACAGTGTCACAGAAGCTAAGGAAAGAGAGAGTTTTGGGGGAACGACAATGACTAACACCGTCACAAACCAGAAATAAATCCAGTACATAAAGCAGGAAAGTGTCGAATGGATCTGGCAATAGGGTGTCTGACACTGGGGACCTTGGCAAGAACCATTTCTGTGGAATGCACTTGATCAACAAAGAAAAGAAGTTGGAGGGGAAGCTAGAGTCAAGGAATAGGTTTTGTTTGTTTGTTTTTAATGGGAGAGGTTAACTGGGCATGTTTATACATGAGAGGAGCCACTAGTTAGGGAGCAAGAAGAAGAGAAAACAGGGCAGCATGCCTTATACAGAAAAGGAACACTTTTCCTCTTAAAATATGAGAAAGATGTACATAAAAATGTAGCTATAATAGGGTTTTCTTTGAGGGGAAGGGACTGAAGGATGGTGGCAAAGAGTTGTTTGTGATTCTTCTTTGTTGGTATTGGAGTCTCTGAGGAGAATAGTACCCTCTATCAGCTCCCAAGTTCTAAACGAGTTGAAAAATAAATAAAATTGTAAATACAAGACCCAAGAACATCACCTTCATTTCTGATGCAACTAAGATGAGGACATGGCTTTAGGTCTCTTAGCCAAGTGGCGTGGCTAATACTCAATCCCAGAATTAGGCAGAACTGCCCGCTCAGACAGGCAACATTGCAGGAAGGTTCACGTGGGGGTTCTGCCCAGAACAACTTTCATTATGGACAAACACAGGAAAACTCAGGCTTGCTACCAAGAGGCAGAGCGTAGAGTTGAACAGAGACTACACAGTTATTCCCCCCAAAATTTACCAGTCAAATAAACCAGTCCCTTTCTTAGGAGCAGAATTAGGAAAGGGGTGGAGAAGTCTGAGGTTTCAGTGACTGAGCTCCCTTCATAGGGAGGAAACATCAGGAGTACAGAAAAAAAAAAATTCCCTGCTACAGTTAGTTGATGTCTTCTAAATAAAAAAGAAAATAAAGTAATCTGCTTAGAATCAGTTGGAGATGGAAAAAGGAAAAGGTCATGGCTTAAGAATGGTGACAATGTCGAGAATCACTATTTGAGTGACTGGGAAAAATGAATGATGCTCATTAGATTTAGTAACATAGATATCATTAGTTTAATTTCTGTTTTTTTGGAGCAGTGAAGTAAAAACCAGACTGGAGTGGGTTAAAGAGTGAGTTAAAAAGTGATAAAATAGAGACAGCTAACATAAACACTTTTTTGACGATATTTTACTATACGGTGAATAGAAAAGTAAGGTAATAACATTGGGGAAATCTATGGGTAATGGAGGGGTTTTTTGGTTTATCTTCATTTTGTTTTGTTTTCAGGTGGGAGAAGGCAGAGCATGTCTGAAAGTGGGGGAAGCAATCCATAGAGAAAGAGTTAAAGATGCAAGAGAAAAAAAGTCTACTTGAAGTATTTTAGACTCGTATAGACCCGGCCTGAAATTTACTAAACCTCATGATAAGGAGGAATAGAGATTATCTTTTGGTGCTCCAAGGGAAAAAGATTTTAAGTCCTTCTATGTTCAACAATTTACTTTTTAAAACATTTTCTTTAGAATGCATCAGGGATTTATGCAGAAATAGATGGAGCCAAAAATGAACTACAAGGAAAGCTCTCCAACCTAAGTAACCTTAGTCATGATTTAGTCCAAGAAGCCGTCGACCATGCCCAGAACCTTCAACAAGAGGCTGATGAATTGAGCAGGTAATATCCTGTTTTTAGAAATGCAAATAACTACATAGAGTGAATAACTCATTTTTATTCAATTCCACATGTCAGAATTACTGGGATACAGATTAGCAAATTGGGCTTGGGGTTGTGTTTGTTTGTTCATTTGAAGGTTTGTTAGTTGGTCGGTCTAAGAGCCAGCCAATCATTGTTTATTGCAATTGCTTTAGGGAGAGTTTTTTATTAAAAAAAAAAAAATCTGTCAGATTAGAGGCCTGTGTTGTGAGGGGTGGTTCTGCTCCACAGTTATTAATAGGGGAACTAAGGCATTTTTATTAGGGACATAACTGCTGCACAAAATATTATCAAGTCCCTTCACAAGGTCCCAATTAGATCCCTCTACAAGGTCTAATTCTGCCACCATCACATACTTATTTCACAGACAGCATTAGCTTTCACACCCAAGGGTCTTAAGTAAAGCTGGTTAGAAGTTGGCAATACAGCTGACTTCTGGTATATACTCTGGACATTCTACAGTGCCCAGCAGGAACTGTTTGATTTCAACACCTGATTAAAAGAAAATCAATTGCCAATTTTCCTCACAGCATCTAGAAGAGAGTCCCACACCCTTTGGGCACTCAATTAGTGTTAATTGAAATGTACTGAAAGTCTGGAATTGAATTCATGACCTTGAAATGATAGGTAAATAATGAGATAATTATAGAGAAAGACTACAAATCTGGCAATTAGAAATAAGGATCAGTAAAGGTCATGGATAAATTAAGAACCAATTTAACTCTTGTTCAAAACTTAAACTACCTTTTTATTCCTGATTGTCAAAATTTTCAAATATCCCTCCAAATCTTCTGAGAATTGAAGGAAAGAGAGGAGGGGCGGGGGGGGAAATAGATGTTATGCAAAATCTTCATGTACAAAATGGCATTGTATCCACCTTAGCATCATGCTTCCAGTAAATGTGATTTTGATCAAGCCAATAAAATGGAGCTTGGATAAAATATTATTTGGATAATGTGCTGTATTGGAATAACATTGTTTTTGAGATTCCCTCCTATGGCTGTCTTCATTTTTCTTTTTTCTTTTTTTTAATTTTTAATGTTTATTTATTTTTGAGAAAGAGAGAGAGAGCACAAGCAGGGAAGGGGCAGAGAGAGAGGGAGACACAGAATACAAAGCAGACTCCAGGCTCTGAGCTGTCAGCACAGAGCCCAATGCAGGGCTTGAACTCACAAACTGTGAGATCATGTCCTGAGCCGAAGTCGGACACTTAACGACTGAGCCACCCAGCGCTCCTGTCTTCATTTTTCTTTTACCCTTTATTTCAATGACTATGTCCTATTAATAGGGTTCCAACACATACTTTCACTAAATGCCACCCTGAAACAGTGCTCTAGGATGATTCTAAGTAAGTTACCCATGCTTTACATGAAAACCTGATCAGAAATATCAATCACCCTGAAATCACTTTTGCATTTAAGATATTTCAGACTGAATATATTCATTGAAACATCCAAATTTCTAGATGTCCTCCCCTCAAAATGTGAATATTCTTCATCATCTATCTGGTGACCCAATAATTTGCTTCTTGTGCCTCAAACAGAAATAAACATAATTCATCAAGAAATTTCCATTTCAAAAGCACATTTTTATTTTGTGTATTGATGCAGTACCTGTTTTGTGCCTAGTAATGAAAACAGAGTATTAAAGACTTTCTTTTTTTTTTTTAAGTTTATTTATTTATTTTGAAAGAGAGACAGAGAGAGCAAGCGGGGAAGGGGCAGAGAGAGAGAGAGGGAGAGAGAGAATCCCAAGCTGTGCTGACAGCACAGAGCCCAAGCAGGGCTTGAGCCCATGAATCATAAGATCATGACCTGAGCAGAAATCAAGAGTCAGACACTTGGGGCCCCTGCGTGGCTCAGTTGGTTAAGCGTCCACCTTCGGCTCAGGTCATGATCTCACAGTTTGTGAGTTCAAATCCTGCATCAGGCTCTGTGCTGACAGCTCAGAGCCTGGAGCCTGCTTCAGATTCTGTGTCTGTCCATCTCTCGGCCCCTCCCCTGCTCATGCTCTGTGTCTCTCTGTCTCTCAATAACAAATAAACGTTAAAAAAATTTAAAAAAAAAAAAGAGTCAGACACTTAACCGACTGAGCCACCCACGCACCTCTAAAGGCTTTGTTTCAAGCTCTTTCTTATATCTTAATATTCTAGCCAGCACAATTTAAAAATATTAATGAATACTTGTAACATTTTATTCTTTCTATCCCCTTTTTTTAAAACTTGCTGATTTTACTCTCTGTGCCATTTCTAAGAACAAGGACTTATGGGTAGGAAAAAGTGCCAAGTATTTGGATTAGAACTACCTCCGCAGAGCAGAGTTGCATTATGACTTTCATGGGCCCTAGGTACTTTTGCCTCTGTGGGCTCCTTCCTCCATAAAAATATTTAAAATTATATGTCATGATAACATTGTTATAAAAACTAATGTAATCATTTTAGTATCCTCATTGTTCTTCTGATTTAAAAAAAATTAAAATGAACATATCTTTGTGGGGCTCTATGATGCCTAATGGATAAGTCAGCCATCCTGGAGAGGAAAGAATGATGACGACCTTGGACAAAAGAGAGGAAAGTAGCCAAAGCAATACAGAAAAAGTCACTCTGAGCCCAAAACAGCGCACAGCTTAATAGGTCAGGACAGTTGGAAGTGGTGAGCCAGTGTGGGATCTGCAATGTCACATACTGGGTCACAGAGAATCTTCCGGAAGTTACTGATGAATAAAATGATACTAGCCATGAACTAAGCCATGAACTGAGAAAATGTGGCACTGGTGGATTTAAAACTGAATAAAATTGAGGGGCGCCTGGGTGGCTCAAATCAGTTAAGCATCCAACTCTTCATTTCAGTTCAAGCCAGGATCTCAGTTTCATGAGTTCAAGCCCCACATCAGGCTCTGCACTGTCAGCACAGAGCTTGCTTGGGATTCTCTCTCTCTCCTTCTCTCTCTGCCCCTCCTCCACTCATGCTGTCTCTCTGTCTCTCAAATAAACAAATAAAATCAAAAACTTAAAGTTCTTTTTAAAAATAAATAAATAAAACGGAATAAAATAGAGACACAGGATTCAGAATGAGCTGCAGAAGTAAAGCGGTGCTTATATTATAGAGGAAAAAGTGTCAATAAAGTGAATTATTCTATGAATATATTTAGAATTTGAAATTCCAGTTCAAGAAATAGTTCCGGTATAATAATAAACCCTGATGTTTGTTGGATGACAGGCATGGTAGCAAGCATTTCACATATTTTATCCCTGTTGTACCTCACATCAATCCTCTGCGACATGAAGCGTTATCAGCCACTATGTGAGAGCGCCCTCTGCATGATGGGTACCCAAGAAATATTAGATGAACCTGAAGGAGTCCAGAAAGGGGTAAAGGCAGAAAACATGGTGTATGGGGCAAGGGAGGAAATGGGCATGAGTAGGGCTTTGCACTTCAGAGAAGCAGCTGGGCCGTAGGAGTGAGACAAGTCATAACAACCTGTATCCTGGTTCCTTCTATAAAAAGGGAATAACAATGTCTACTTCATGGGTGTGATAAGAATTAAAGACGTACTATATAGAACAAGTCCAGCCCAGTATCTGCATATAGATGCTCAGTATGTGTCATTCCCCTTCTTAAGGGAAAATATGATGTTTTATAAAGTGAACAAAAGGTTAGGTAAATAGAGTGCAACTAAGACCTAACACCACGCTGTGGCTATGCACCCTCTCTGAGAGCCTTGGTTTCTTCTATGGGTAGAAAGTAACAACGCTGATTTGGGTAAGTAGGTGAGGGAGGACTGTGGGTTCATTCCTCTGCCTGACTGCCACAATATAAACAAGCCGTTGCTTGAAGAGGTGCAGAGGGCTGATTTAAATCATCATTCTTTTTTCCTGTGGCCACTGCCAGGCAAACAGCTTTCATGAAGCCAAAATGGGGTAAAGTCTTAGGGGCACCAAAGGCAGAGGAAAGCAAAGAAGATGTGCTCCTAGGAAAGGCAGCTCGGGAAAACCTTTCCAAGCCAAGTGACTTTAAATAACAGGAAGGAGGTCCCTGTGGTCCCGGAAGTATTCCAATCAAGCCATAACAATGGTCCCATTTCCCAAAAAAGTAAGAAAGAGAAAAAGGACGAGTTTCTTCTTTTACAGGAATTTGCACAGTTCAGATATGAACGGGCTGGTACAGAAGGCTTTGGACGCTTCAAATGTCTATGAAAATATTGCCAATTATGTTAGTGAAGCCAATGACACAGCAGAATTGGCTTTGAACATCACTGACCGAATTTATGATGTGAGTGTTCCCTTATTTTTTTAAGATTTTGTTTTGAAGTAATCTCTACACCCAACATGGGGCTAGAACTCACAACTCCAAGACAGAGTCACACGCTCCACCAACAGAGCCAGCTAGGTACACACACACACACACACACACACACACACACACACACCCCGAGTATTCCCTTATTTTAAAGTTCATTTACATGCTGCCGTTTCCCAGCTTATGAGTTTTCTGTTTTCTAATGTCATCTCTTGAGCTTCCAGTGTAATACAAATGGCAGAACGGGCAAGAAAACTAAGAAAACAGCATTTTGTTTGTGTTATGAAGGTTTCAGTAGTTCAAGATGTGCCATACTCCTGTCAGCAAATGCCAGTGTCTTTTTGACAGCATTTTTAAACCACAGTCCCTGAATAAACCATATTTAAGATCACCCCATGCTGATAGAGAAGTTGCTTTATGCATACATTCACATTTTTTCAACTCAAAAACTATTTGTTGAGTGGCTTCTATTTGACAAGTACTTCAGAGGGGACTTGACCAGGCACTGTTCTAGATTCACTGAATTTTCCTTGAAAAATGTTTACCGTGAAAACGTCATGCACTTTATCTTTTCCTGTTCACATTTGACTTTGATTTTGAGCTATGGAAATGAAGTTGTACGAGTCTTGCTTGGTGTTTAGCAGAGAAACGGTGTCATTTAAATCTTCAATCCATGAGAAGTGGGTTTCTTCTGCTGTCATTCTTATTCTTTCCATACAATTCCTTTGTAGGCTGTGAGTGGGATTGATACTCAAATTATTTACCATAAGGATGAGAGCGAGAACCTCCTCAATCAAGCCAGAGAACTACAAGCAAAGACAGACCCTAGTAAATATGTTTTCTACCTTCCTTCTGATTTATAGCTGCTTCTCTCCTTTCATACAGTGCTTCTGCATGTGGATAAAGATTTCAAAATCCTAAGATTAAAAAACAAATGATTTTTTTTACATTATTTTCCCCATTTTATTTTTTTAATTAATTTATTTATTGTTTAATTTACATCCAAGTTAGTTAGCATATAATGTAACAGTGATTTCAGGAGTAGATTCCTTAATGCCCCTTACCCATTTAGCCCATTCCCCCTCCAACAACCTTCTGTTCTCTATATTTAAGTTTCTAAAAACAAATCATCTTTCAACTGAATAGCACATTAGTAGTTCCTGCTGAAATTCAAGGTATAAAAGAAGCAAAGATTGGATATTTAAAAATAAATTGTGGTTTTAAAAAAAAAAAAAAAACCTTCCATGTAGTGAAACATGTGATAAATACTCTTGCTAATAAAGTAGGCTAATTAATAGAAATTTACCATAAATACCAATTTTCATGGAGATGATGCCATTAAATACACTTAACACTAAAACTATATTGGACACAAGTCAGTCTTCCTTGGACAATTCAGAAGACCCTTTAAATTTTTACATGAATTAATGAATAAGCATTGGGAGAGTTAGGAAGATAGGACACCACACGGCCATCTGGTTATTGGCTCTTGCCTATATTTGTGTTCTACAAGTTTACGATATTTGGGACAAGCCTAATGGCCATATGGGAAGAAGCATTTCCAAAGGCTAGTGTTTGCGTGTGTGAAAGCAAGCCCATCAAAAATGGGAGAGGGAAGAAAAAATAAAAGTGAAATCATTTTTGTCAATTCTGAATCTTGGGAGCTACTCTTAAAAACAATTGCAGTGATTAAGAATCTCACTAAACATTAATCATCTCTGAGCCAATGACCTCATACCTAAGGATGGGGGCTCACTGACTAATGAGGATGGAAATCCATTATCCAGCTAACTTCTAACTACCACCCGAAAAAAAGACCAAGTTTGCAACAAAAAAGTCACATAATTTTATCAAAGCAATCAATCTCAATTCTAACCGTATGTTTTCTTTTTTTTTTTTTTTTACAAAGAGCACTACCTAGAGAAAAAAATGCATTTGTTTTCTTATATGCTAAATATTTAAACAGCTATGATAAAGCAACTATTGTTTTATGCTTGCTGGGTAAAGAAAGGCAATAAAAATGTTCTAGTTAATTATATAAGTCTAATCTTGAACTTACTTTTTAGAAAAGAATTAGAATATTACCTGCAAAAATTGAGAATATTAAAAGTAAAATATATTTTTTACTGAAGTATGATTAACATGCAGTGTCATATTAGTTTCGTGTGTACAATACAATGATTCAACAACTCTGTACATTGCTCTGTGCTCATCACATTAAGTGTGCTCTTAAAAAGGAAAATATTTTTAGGTAAATGTTGCCATGTCTATATACTGCTTTGTTTCTTGTGATGTGAAGACCAGAATATGTGGATCTTCATGACAGTGACTTAAATATTTTATCCTCCTTGATAATTTGCAATTTTCTTAATCTTGTCATTATTGAGTTATTGAACCTCATGAAAACAATTTTTCTTTTCTGGTAATGGTATCTCTTCAAAGTTCTATATTTTAAGTACAGAGAAAATCTCTCCGTATAGGTCTCTGAATATTTCGCAGTGCTGGTCACGTATTTCATGATCTTGTTTGCTTAAATTTCTTCACATATTTGTTTGCAAAAGGGACACCAATGGGGAGTTAGGACTGCGTGGACCAGAACTTTGCCTCCCTTTAGATAACACACATTGGTGATATAAATTCAGATTTTCAGATTAAACTATATTCATCTACTGAGTTTCATTACAATTTCAAATTACTGTTAATTCATTTCCAAATGACTTTCAACAATTAGTAATCTTTATATCCCAGACTTCCTTTTCTTCATTATCTCTATGAAATAGTTAGCAACCTATAATAAACTCAGGAAGCTGCTATTTAAAGGAGAATTCTACTGAATTCATTTGTAAAATGAAAAATGTTTATGTAAAACAATAAGTTTCAAATAGGACAGACTTTTTGTGAAACATTTTTTTCTTATCAACTTCCAGCCCAAAGTAGAATTTTTTTCACCTATTTTTATCAAGGGCTCCAAATATAGAGTTGAATATATTCTTTCTTGGTGTATCAGCCAGTGTTTTTTGCAGCTATAAGACCCAAAAGGAAGAGCTGAAAAGATTGTTTGTATTAAAAATATTTAAAAAACAAAACTAAAAGAGGGAGAGGGGATATAATTCAAGTACAAAGTATGTTTAAGTCCCTCCTTAAATTCTGGAAAATTTTTGGCATTACCCAGAGGAAATGAGAAAGACGTGCTTATACTTTGTTTACATTGTACTTGGTGACAGAATCAATTCAGCATCACTCATTGTATACCCACTATACACAAAGGGGGAAGATAACCAAATAACAAAGCAGCACGCAAAGACCGTATAATAGAAAGAGAAAGTACACCATGGGAGACAGTATATTTACAAGCCTATAGGAGAGAAAAAGAGTATAATAGGAGGTGAAGAAATTATTTCTCTGTCTGTCAAAAAGCATAAAGTTCCTGATGCTTTGGAAGTAAACAAAGCATGAACCAAGAATTCTTGGGAAAGTTCATCCTTCAGTTCAGACAAGATACTACATCATGACTTGCTTGGATTTGCTCCAAAATAACCCATTATGATTCTATGCTATAAGCGCACTTTCAAGAATAGTTTTGTAAGAAAAAGACTAAGAACATCTGATAGACCTATATGTAAATAATGTGTATACATTTAATCAGTCATTAAACCCTTCCCACAAAGAAATCTCAAGGCTCAGATGGCTTTCCCCGTGAATTCTTCCAAACATTTAAGTAACACCACTTGTGTATAAATTCTTCCAGGAAACAGAAAAAAGAGGAAATATTCTCTAACTTGTTGTATTAAGCCAACAAAACTAAGATACAAAACCTGATAAGAACATTATAAAAAAGGAAAATTACAAGCCACATTCTCTCACAGAGATGTGAAAATTCTAATCGAAATATTAGCAGATCAAATCTAACACACATAGAAGTGATAATACATGATCAAGTTAAGTTTATTCCAAGATTTCAGGGATAGTTTAACATTTAAAACATCAATAGTAATTCACCACATTTTAGGAATATGGGAGAAAATTCATATGATCATGTCACCACATGCAGGAAGATCATTTACCAAAACTCAATACCCATTCATGTTTTTAAAAAACTTGTAGCAAACTAAGAATACAAGGAAACCTCTGTAATCTAAGAAATAATAATAAAATAATGGTCATCAAGCATATTAATACTGAAGTATTTAAAGTTTGCCCACTAAGACTGGAAACAAGACAAAGATACCCCCCACATTACCAATTCAGTGTGTAAAAAATCTGGTTTAATTCTATGTACAACAAAATTAGAAATTAACTTTGTAAAATAACACCATTTACAATATCATAAAATACCTAGGAATAAAGCTGATGAAATATAAGATCTCTAATCTTATTAAAGATGATCTAAATAAATGGAGATCAAAATGAGAATTTAGATCTAAATAAAAATAAATAAAAACTGTATTTATTAACTAGAAGACTTAAATTTGTAAAAATGACAATTCTGCCAAATTTATCTGTAGAGTCAATATAATACCATCTGAAGTACCAGAACTGTATGCATATATAGAGGATGACTCTAGAATTTCTATGGAAATGAGGGTGGGAGGAGCTAAGAAGCCAGCACAATCCTTGAAGAATAAAACAAAGCTGGAAGACTTAAACTACCAGATATTAAGACTTCTAACTCTACAGAAATTAAGACAGAGATACAAAAGATGTAGAAAATTACAATACTGTATCATTTCTTTTGAATAAAGCTTAAGAACAGACACAACTGGGGCGCCTGGGTGGCTCAGTTGGTTGAGCGGCCGACTTTGGCTCAGGTCACGATCTCGCGGTCCGTGAGTTCGAGCCCCGCGTCGGGCTCTGTGCTGACAGCTCGGAGCCTGGAGCCTGTTTCCGATTCTGTGTCTCCCTCTCTCTGACCCTCCCCCGTTCATGCTCTGTCTCTCTCTGTCTCAAAAATAAATAAACGTTAAAAAAAAAAAAAAAAAGAACAGACACAACTAACAGAGATAGCATTCAGAATAGTGGTCATCCTTGGGAAATCACAGAGATCCCAGGAAACTAGGAGGACCAATAATGTTCTACTTTCTTGACTTGATACTGCTTATATGCTGTGCTCGGTTTGTGAACATTCATCAGGCTGTGCATTTATAATGTGCCCCCTTTTCTAGATGTATGTTGTACATCAATTAAAATTTTATTAAAACCATAAATAAGAATTCTTCTTATATAACAGTCATCAGCATAAATAGAGGTAGATCTTTTCTTTTCAGCTCTTTATCAACCATGCTGCTAGGAGTTATTAGTCACAGCAGTGCTATATTTTTCAAAGAAGTTAGCCATTATCTCTAGACCCTTCACGAGTCACTTTATGGCATCCTAAATCATTCCCAAGCAGTGTTACTACTTTTCTATAATCCTGTACCTCTTAACTGAGATGCCACTTTCCAGAACTGGTGTTCTATGTTCATATCATATTGAGAATTTTACAGATGATTCCATGATATAGATCAGAATTTTCCTTGTTGAAATGGAGATGTTTTGTTCCCCCTAGCATCTTGGCTTTACTGGTACCTTTTTTTGGCTTCTTCTCCATAGGTAACGATGAGGCAGTAGCTGATACCAACAGGCGTGTGGGTGGAGCTCTAGCAAGGAAGAGTGCTCTTAAAAACAGATTGAATGATGCCATTAAGCGACTACAAGCCACGGAGAGAGGTAAGGATCACAGACAAGAACTTAAGCTTCATCTGTTTATTCACTGGGATTAAAATAAAGCTTTGAAGAAGGAATACATGACTCCTTATCAGTCCTTTTATAAATAAATATTGTTTTCTGATGACAAAAGAAACTATGTTCATCACACACACACACACACACACACACACACACACACACTGAGAAAGAATTATAAAAGCTATAATCATACCATCTAGGGGTGACCATTAAATCTGAGAGCATTTTCCTCCTATCTTGTGTGTGTGTGCACACACGTGCATGTGTGTTTTAATGGGATCATGCTGCTTATACTGTTTGGTAACCTACTTTCTTGTGGACATCATTCTTCATTAATAAGCATGCCCTAATCTGATTACTGGGTTTCTCTGGCCCTAATTGTTATATGCCGTGTCATTCTTATGGCACAAGTAGGGAGACCAACAAGCCAAATAGAGACACAAGAGCACTCATTTTGCCCAGTCTGGGACTACAGTGGCATCTTAAGAAGATGGGCTTGGGAAGATGGGCTTAAGAAGATGGGCTTGCCTTCCCTGGTATAGTGAAAGTTAACAGATACTGCTGGATGAGAGTGTTTTACTACATGGAGCAAATCCAACTACTGTACCAGAGTGCACCAAAACCCCAGCCAGGGGGGGTATCTTCCATCGAGAATCCCTGTCATCAGCACCATCAGAGCTACGACATACTAGCCACTGGACTGTGTTTTACGTACATTCTGTCATGTGGGAAAATATCACCATTGCCTTCAGATGAGTGTGAACCCTGAGGCTTGTCAAGGTTTGGGAACTTGCTCCAAAAGGCACAGCTCCAAAAGGAAGCAGACCCAGGATTCAAAGCTACATCCGTCAGGGTTCAGATCATGTGAGGTCGAATTAAATATTTCTCCACTTAAACAAAAAGAAAGCCTCAACCTCACCTGAGTGATTTTGATTACAAAAGTAATACATGATTATTATAGAAAAATGAGAAGATACAGATAAGAAAAAAAAAGCACAAAAGAAGAAAAACCTTTTATAATCTCGTTACCTAGGAAAAAACACTTTGCTGTAAACTTACATTATTTTTATTTTAAATATATAACTTTAATGAAAATAGAATGCCACTCTATATACTATTTGGAAACTTGCTTTTATTATTTAAAAATAATTTTCCTTACTAATTTACTTCTGTACTAGAGCATCATTT
This sequence comes from Panthera uncia, assembly GCF_023721935.1. Lineage (NCBI taxonomy): Eukaryota > Metazoa > Chordata > Mammalia > Carnivora > Felidae > Panthera > Panthera uncia. Next base: position 70,276,478 of record NW_026057580.1, on the reverse strand, counting down.
TTATGGTAAAAGGTGCTCCACACAGAAGAAAGTCATATTTACAATGCATTTCAGACATAAACATATTATGACTTAAAATCTCATATGTGTTTTCTGTGGCTTTCTCGCAATGCCTCTAACCTGAAGAGATACTAATTACTTTTTTTAATCTACTTCTAATTTGAAAATGTTTTCAGTGAGCTGCATGATTTTAATAAGACTCTAGAGTCTTTCAAGCTCATTTTTTAATGCTACTTAATTTTCTTCTGCATCTAACTTACACTATAATTAACATACATTTAAAGGTCTTTGTGCAGCTTAAAAACCCAAAAGCTCAGGTCTGTTTTATCCCAGTGATTAAATGGATGGTAATGTTCCCAACCAATGTCCTGCTTCTCTGCAAAGTGAATGTCCCTGTGCTCTGTGTGAAGGTGATGCTCAGCAGCGCCTGGGTCAGTCAAGGCTGATCACGGAGGAAGCTAACAAGACCACAGTGGAAGTCCAGCAGGCAGCCGCCCCGATGGCTCACAATCTGACCAGCTGGTCGCAAAATCTGCAGAATTTTGACTCTTCTGCTTACAACACTGCAGTGGCCTCTGCCAGAGATGCAGGTATCATGGTTTGCATCCAGTTGAGGAACTGGCCATTAAGTGCAACACATCCGTTCGTTAAGAAGGCAGTTTGCTTCATTTGGGTTTTAGATTGGAATATTGTAGAAGTTAGCTTAGGAAAAAAGAAAAACTTTTGCTCAGTTCATCTATCAATATATGTATGTGTGTGTGCATAGGAGATATATATATTTCACACAAATAGACACTAGATAGATGGGTTAAGAATCATTTTTTTTCCGAATGAAGTAATGGCAGCACTGATATTTATCAATGTAAGTTTGATCCTTTGGGGAAGAACGTCAATCACAAAATATTGGTTTGCATTTTAGAAAAATATTTACTAAACTGCCTTGCTTTTTCCTTACCTAAGTAAAGCAGGTTATTACCAACAAGTACTGACTATGGCGAAACATAATGGAAGGTTCCCATTAAGAAGAACCATTTGGGGGCACCTGGGTGGCTCAGTGGGTTGAGTGTCTCAGATTTCAGCTCAGGTCAACAGTTCTTGAGTTTGGGCCCCTAGGCGGGCTCTGTGCTGACAGCTCAGAGCCTGGAGCCTGCTTCAGATTCTGTGTCTCCCTCTC
>NW_026057580.1:70224745-70275294 GCF_023721935.1 Panthera uncia | reverse complement strand
GACAGCTCAGAGCCTGGAGCCTGCTTCAGATTCTGTGTCTCCCTCTCGCTGCCCCTTCCCCACTCATGCACTGTCTCTCTCTGTCTCTCAAAAATGAATAAACGTTAAAAAAATTTTTTTAATAAATAAACATTAAGAAGAACCATCTGTTAGCCAGCTTGAATACAGATTTATAGCAATGATAATGAAATATTCTGATATCTCCCTAATTTGTTTAGTTACACATAGATTAAAATCACATATTACTACATTTATTCTGTCTTCTGCCTCTTAAATATCAATGTCTTTGTCAATGACCAGAACTTTTGGTTCCCCAGCATGGCTTTGCAGAACATAATACCTTCACTTCCATCTGAGTTAAGAAACAACTTTACTAATCCACATATGAGCCGCCTGTCACTAGAAATTTTATTCCGGGTCACAAATATCCATTCCCATAACAGGAAGATAACTCTTATGTTCATCTTTTAAGTATATATCTTTTAAGTACATGGAGTAATTTCTCCATGTAACCACTCACTTAATTACTTTTAGAACTTGATCGCTAAAAGATTTGCCTACATGACATCCAACATTTGCATTTATAAAGATAGGGCCAAAGGAATATTTACTAAATCTGTGTTTTTTTCCTCCTTCTTCAGTCCAATCCATGATTCCAGTAATCCAGAACTAGCATTAATTGAAATTGTTTCAGGCCTCCGTGTTTTCCTCAAACAGCATCTTGTGGTTCAAAGCAAAGTAAATGAAAGAGCATACCACAGTATAAGAGACCTTATAAAGACTCTAATATGGGGTGCCTGGGTGGCTCAGTCAGTTAAGCGGCCAACTTTGGCTCAGGTCATGATCTCGCGGTCCGTGAGTTGGAGCCCCGCGTCGGGCTCTGTTCTGACAGCTCAGAGCCTGGAGCCTGTTTCAGATTCTGTGTCTCCCTCTCTCTGACCCTCCCCTGTTCATGCTCTGTCTCTCCCTGTCTCAAAAATAAATAAAACATTAAAAAAAAATTTTTTTTAAATAAAAAAAATAAAGACTCTAATAAAAGGTGACTCCCTTTCTCTGACAAAATTGAGGACAGGGAAACCCTGTTTTACATACATTTCCATAATCAAAATTTAATGTACTACAATAAATATACTTTATTACCTGTAATTTTTAAAGACTATTATACCATAAAATGGCTATTGTAGTCAGTAATCCAAACAACAAATATTTACCTCTGTATTAATCAATACGATAACATAAGTAAATTGCTATTATTTTACTTAATATGATAAAGATGTTAATTGATATCATATTAATTATTGATTAATTGATTAATTATTATCATATTGATAATATGATATATTATTTACTTATTATGATAGAGAAGCACCTTACTTCCTAAATAGAGAAAAGAAACATCCTTGGTCCTCACTGACATATTCTCCTGAATCTGAATTTAGTTTGGTTCTAGTAAGAAGCTTACTCTTTTCCAGCTCTTAATGCTCAATGACCATGGCCCTGCTCTTAGCTGGCAAACACCCAAAAGATGTTCATTCTCTAGTACAGTGGTTCTCAAACCTTCATATGCTTCAGAATCACCTGGTCCTCACTCCCAGGGTTTCTGATTCAGCAGGTTTGCGTTGGAGCCCAAGAATTTGCATTTCTAACAAGTTCCTTGATGATGCCGATGCTGCTGGTCTGGGGAGCACACACTGAGAACCACTGGTCGAGTTCATGAAACCTTAGGGAAAGTTGTGTTTTAGGCTTCTCTCATCAAGCTGTATGCATATAATTTGTTCTCTTTTCGATGTGTGTGTCATTCCTTAAAAAATAAATAAATAAATAACCTACACAGTTAGTGTGATGTCCTTGTACCATCCCTTTTCTGGGCCCATAGACTTGGAAGACTCAATTTATCATTATTATTATTATTATTGATGATTAATTATTTTAACCGCTGTTTTAGTGAAATCACTATATAGAATAATCTTGCCCACCCTCACCTTGGCACGACTGCCACTTTTCTGGGTGCTACCTTGTTCCTTCCATCTAGCTCCACTTCCTCTTGGACCAGTGCAGCGGCAGTGTGATGTGTGAACAGGCATCCTGGGGGATAGCCTCTTCCACCTCCTTGTGCCCAGCATTCCTTGTGACCTGTTGTATCAGTTCAATTAGAAATGCAAGCAGAGGGGCGCCTGGGTGGCTCAGTCAGTTAAGTGTCTGACTCTTGATCTCAGAGTTCATGGGTCCAACCCCTGCGCTGGGCTCGGGCTGGTAGCACAGAACCTGCTTGGGATTCTCTTTCTCCCTCTCTCTCTGCCCCTCCCCTGCTCAGGTGCACACACACTCTCTCTCTCTCAAATAAATAAGTGAACTTAAAAAAAGAAAAAGAAATACAAGCAGAACCTGTGCTGTATAGCGTGCTGTATAGTGAAAGGAACACCTGTAGATTTGTCATGGATCCTGCCCTTTAGAAATGTACGTTATAGGGGCGCCCGGGTGGCTCAGTCGGTTAAGCGTCCGACTTCGGCTCAGGTCATGATCTCGCAGTTTGTGAGTTCCAGCCCCGCGTTCAGCTCTGTGCTGACAGCTTGCTCACAGCCTGGAGCCTGCTTCAGATTCTGTCTCCCTTTCTCTCTGTCCCTCCCCCGCTCACACTCTGTCTCTCCCAAAACTAAATAAGCATTAAAAAAAAATTAGATATGTAAGTTATAAGTCAGCTTACTTTCCATATAATTTTTAGAACGGTATGTTATAAATGCCATGAAGTAGTAATCGCTTATGCGTTGGGCTTAACTATTCGTTTTGCAGGATTGCAAATAATTTCTTATAGTTCTAACAGAAGTAACCATGTGTTTGTTGTCTCTTCACCTGATACCTTAAATATAGTTAATATTGGTTGATATAGTTGAGCTATTTCCTCAAGTGGTTAATTTTTATTAACTGCAGTAAGAAATTTGACAGAGGTTGTCCCTCAGCTCCTGGATCAGCTTCGCACCGTAGAACAGAAGCGGCCTGCAAGCAACGTTTCTGCCAGCATCCAGAGGATCCGGGAGCTTATTGCTCAGACCAGAAGCGTCGCCAGCAAGGTAACAGTGAAAGGCATCTTTGTCAGTCAGTCGGGGATAGTGAGAACATGAAACTGAACTGCCAGTCTCGAGGCAGCTTCCAGAGCCCGGAACCTTCCTACTGTATTGCCCAGCTCAGTAGTTCTAAGCTGCATCTGGATCTGTTCATTTGAATTGCACGAGGAGCTTTAAAAACTAAACCAATTCCTGGTCCCAACCTCAGAGCAATGCATCAGGCTCTCTAGAGGATGGGCTCAGCACCTGTATTTTGCAAAAACTTCCCAGTGATTCTTATGTGTAGCCAAGATTAAGGGCCACAGGGGCGCCTGGGTGGCTCAGTCGGTTGGGTGACCGACTTCAGCTCAGGTCATGATCTCACGGTCCGTGAGTTCGAGCCCTGCATCGGGCTCTGTGCTGACAGCTCAGAGCCTGGAGCCTGTTTCAGATTCTGTGTCTCCCTCTCTCTCTGACCCTCCCCCGTTCATGCTCTGTCCCTCTCTGTCTCAAAAATAAATAAATGTAAAAATAATAATAATAATAATAATAAAAGATTAAGGGCCACAGAGTTAACTAGTCAACAAAGCTCATAGAGCAAAAGAAATCGAGTGAAACCAACCCCAATAGAAGACTCAATGTATTATTGTTACTATTATTAATTATTTTAACAGCTGTCTTAGTGCAATCACTGTATAGAAATATCTTGCCCATCTACCTCTTCAAGGAATTCTCAGGTACAACACTGATGATATGAAGCCTTTACTGACCTCCCCCCACAGGCTTCCCTGGGGAATCACAGACCACATAAACTGGACAATCGCAACGAAGACCCTGCCCCGAGATGCTTGCACAGAGGCAAAGAGGCAGCATCCTAATTAGAGCTGGTGGTGGAAGGCACATGCCCTGACACGGCCGTCAGCATTTTCAGTGTGGCAAGCAGGGCTTTTTTTTTTTTGGCCCTCTTTCTCATTTGTGTTTTATTAATGTATAGACCAGCATCATTTTTACAGCCAAATTATATGGTTTTATTTTCTCAATTGCGAATTGGCCTGATCAGACCATTGGCCCCTAAGTGCTCACAGAAAGAAGTACTGGAAATCAACTATTTTGTAATAGAGGAGATTAGTATTGGTCAATATAGCCAACTTTTGAATGATATATGATAATTGGTCCCACCCCACAAATCGCCATTTTTAGTTTCCTTGGAGAACCTTTGAAGAAAAGGTGACGGTGAAGAAATGGCATTTCCAAAGCTAGGTTTCTGTGATGGCTTTCTGGAAATTTTGTGTAAATGGGGAAGAAGTTGGGGGCCTTAATCACCTAAAACCATTTTCTAAAGAGGCTTGGCAATGCCTTGGGGAGCCCAGTTGGCTCTTCAAAGTGAGACAATTTCTGTGCAGACGTATTTCCTTCTCAGACTCAATTTTTACAAAAAAAAATTTTAATCCCATAAACTGTTTATCAAGATGATTGATTTGTATTCAACTAGCAACATAGGACAGCTGTACTGTAAGCACTTGGGAATATCATCTTGAACTTATTGAACATCAGTATTAACCAAATCAATATTAAATAATGGATATAAATACATCTAATTATTCAGAAATATTTGTATGACATGGTTATAAAAAGTCCATCCACTTCTGAATACTCAGAAAATCACCCTGAACCAGTTCAGCTTTTCCTATTGGGCCTCTCTGTAGATTTCATCTACTGAATTATGCTTTGTTGTGATGCCTTTCTGAGGATCATTATAAGAAATATCTTAACGAACTCATCATTACAGGAATGATAATGATAGAGCCGGGAGCTCAAAGTACTTTAGAGATATTATCTTATTTCATTCAGCAAAACTTTTGTCCTCACTTTACAGTTGAAGAGACTGCAGGTTAAGTGACTTGCTTGTGATTACATAGCTAGTAAGTGGCAGAGCCAGGTTTCAAGATCCCATTTAAGACTTCAAATCTGGGGGCACCTGGGCGGCTCAGTCGGTTAAGCGTCCGACTTCGGCTCAGGTCGCAATCTCGCGATCCGTGAGTTCGAGCCCCGCATCAGGCTCTGTGCTGACTGCTCAGAGCCTGGAGCCTGTTTCAGATTCTGTGTCTCCCTCTCTCTCTGACCCTCCCCTGTTCATGCTCTCTCTCTGCCTCAAAAATAAATAAACGTTAAAAAAAATTAAAAAAAAAAAAAGAGACTTCAAATCTGGGTGTAGACCCCTCCCAACTGTCCAGATGTGATCAAGTATGCTCCTCTTATGAAGCCCCTGAGGAGAAAGTCTTAGCCATGTTGGTACCCAAGATTAATTATACTTCTCCTGATCAACTAATTGTTAATTTTATGGGCCTTGCGAACAGCATAAACTGACCAGGTATCCCATCAAGCTCTTTAGTTCACCCCAACCAAGTATGTAGTTCATTGTGGAAGTCGTATTTATTCTCGCCTTGGATCTGCTTTGTCACTTTCTTTGGCTCCCTTCCCTTCACCCCACTTTAAATTTAAACAACTATATTATAATCTGCCTCAACTCCTTTCTCCCACAAGGTGAGGACATAAGGGAACAAGGGCCAGGAGGGGAGTAGGGCTCAGAGAGCCCATAGGAGCTGAGGGAAGCCTGTTGGGAACCATGAGAGAGAGCTATACCTATTTCTGCGGGGTGTTTTTAACAGAATAATTGTGTAACTCCAGATCCAAGTCTCCATGATGTTCGATGGCCAGTCAGCAGTGGAGGTACACCCCAAAACCAGTATGGATGACTTAAAGACCTTCACGTCCCTGAGCCTGTACATGAAGCCTCCTCCCATGAAGCAGCCAGAACTAGCGGGGGCTGCAGACCGGTTTATCCTGTACCTTGGAAGCAAACACGTAAGAGCACGATGTCTTAAAAGAGAGAACACAGTTAAAAGGAAAGATAGGTGGTCTTCTCTTGCCTTCAAACCAAAACTACCTATGCAAACAAATTGAATTCCCATTCACTCACAAAGTAGAGCTCACTCTAATGCCAAGACTCGAGTAGTGATTTAAAGACAAGGAATTCCTTCCCTCTGTGGGATATTTCGGGGGCTGCGTCGTTACCAGCTCCACGCTGCTAACTGAACGTAGCATTTCAAAGACTTTCCCAACACAGAGGCCTGCCGTGTTTGATGCTGCACCTGCTCGAAGATGCACAGCAATAGGTATTGGCAGGCTGCGTTTTGTCCCTGGGTTAACCAGACACGATTAGCACACTCCCGGAAGGCATCAAATGTCCGCAGGCCTGCAGTTGCCTGCTTGCCTGTCCAGGATGCCCTCGGACAAACACAGGGGGGCAGCAGACTCATGTAGCCACAGGAGGCTGGAAAGGAAGAGGCACGGGCCAATCTAGCAGCAACCTTGTAATAACTCAGGCCAGACTTGCCTTGTATACAGCCAAGCATTTGAACTGCCGACTGTCCCTTAAAGAAATGAAAACAAAATATGATATTCCTTCATACGAATTTTATTTACGTGACTTCTTGATGTTGCAGGCCAAAAAAGAATACATGGGTCTTGCAATCAAAAATGATAACCTGGTGTACATTTACAATTTGGGAACTAAGGATGTGGAGATTCCCCTGGACTCCAAACCCGTCAGTTCCTGGCCTGCTTACTTCAGCATTGTCAAGATTGAAAGGTAAAGTGAAGCCACAGCCCAGGGCTTACATGCAAATTTCATTAAGAAATCTATCGAACGTGCACGAACACAACGTGTGTGGAAAACAAAAGATTAGGGAAAAAATAGTCATTGTTTCTAAATAGCAATCAATATTAGAAGTTTTTGTCTTTTTTCCTCTTTCTATTGGTTGTTGACATTCTGTAAATGCATATGCATGTGACAAAATCAAATCACCAATTCTGCGATGAGGGAACATTAGCATTTTGATATTCAAAAAAACATATTTTCTACAAACGATCTGGCTAATAAAATGTGAAATTCTTTTACAGGGTAGGAAAACACGGAAAGGTGTTTTTAACAGTCCCAAGTCTAAGTAGCACTGCAGAGGAAAAGTTTATTAAAAAGGGAGAATTCGCAGGAGATGACTCCTTGCTGGATCTGGACCCCGAGGACACCGTGTTTTATGTTGGTGGAGTGCCTCCAAACTTCAAGGTAAGCTATCCAGCTATATTTGGAGTTATTAACAATCTATAATGATTGTTTTTAAAAATTCATAAAGTGGGGGTAGGCTGGAAATCTTGATACTTCTTTTTTTTTTTGATGTTTCAAGTTTTTGTTTAAATTCTAGTTAACATATAGTGTAATATTAGTCTCAGGAGTAGAAGTCAGTGATTCATCCCTTACGTGTAACACCCAGTGCTCCTCCCAGCAAGTGCCCTCCTTAATACCCATCATCCATCTAGCCCATCCCCCCACCTGGAAGTCTTGATATTTTAAGAAAGAACTTAGCTCAATGGGTGGTAAAATTCTGATCTAAAAATCTGTTATATAAATCTGGTCTCTACTACCCATATTTTCATAGCGTCAAATCCTTTTAAACTATAGATAGCTAACATTCATTTCATTCTGATAACAGGCGTATATGATTAATATTACCCCCACCCACTACTACAGAGTGTGTGTACCTTGTGGATTTGTACCTAGCCTTCAGGTTCACAGATCACAGGTTCAACTCAGTTATCTCAACTAATATAGACATGAAATAAAATGCTTGAGATGAGGGAAGGGACGGAACTAGGGGGGCGGGAGATATGAGATCTGGTGAAGGGAAGAAAAATCAAAGGCCCAGCCAGATAGGGAGTTGATGTAGGATTTCAATTCCAGGGCTACGACATACTAGTTATAGACACATTACTGAACATCTCCAAGAATTACTTTCCTTCTGTTTGTATCAGAACAGGAATATCTACCTCACAGAGCTGCTGTAAGAATTGATTTTGGTCATGAATTCACTGCTCAGTGTGTGACAGATACGTAGTATATACTCAGCAAATCCCATCCTCTCTGTTAAGATATGCACAGCTGAGGGGTGCCTGGGTGGCTCAGTCAGTTGAGCGTCCAACTTCAGCTTAGGTCATGATCTCACGGTTCGTGGGTTCGAACCCCTTGTCAGGCTCTGTGCTGACATCTCAGAGCCTGGAGCCTGCTTCAGATTCCGTGTCTCCCTCTCTCTCTGTCCCTCCCCCGCTCACTCTCTGTCTCTCTCTGTCTCTCAAAAATGAATAAACATTAAAAAAATTAAAATGAAAAAAATAAAAAAGATATGCACAACTGGAAAATCACTATTTATCTAAGTTATTGGCACAGAGTAGACACAGGTATGGAAAGATATTTTATCAATGGGTTGTTCCCCTTGACCTGCTGTTTCATTACCTGTTCTGTATCGTCTGCGTGACATATGATCACAGGGTAGTTGATTTGCTTTGTCTTGCACAGCTCCCTGCAAGCTTAAACCTGCCTGGCTTCGTCGGCTGCCTGGAATTGGCCACTTTGAATAATGATGTGATCAGCTTGTACAACTTCAAGCGCATCTATAACATGGATCCCTCCAAGTCAGTGCCCTGTGCCAGGTAAGAAAGTGTTAAGTGGACTAAAGCCTTTGATGGCCACATGAGGGCAGCACGTGAGACAAACATGGAACAATATCCAGGTTCTCAATGTTTTCTTTGGGGAAACTAGTTTTGAAACTGCGTAATAGTCGTGCCCGCAAAAATCATTTCAGTTCTTCCCCACCACCGAGGAGCATGTGCAATTATGAAAAGTCTTAAACAACTTGTTTGCAGCTTTGATTTAGGATTCCAGAGACTGGAGTTTCACTAGAAACTTCTGTTGTCTTAGCACATAGGGTGGAAAAGAAATCCATGTAAAACAATACATGTAGGATAAAGATGTGATATATATTCATCTATAGATGTGTATATAATGGAATATGATCCAGCCATAAAAAAGAATGAGATCTTAACATTTGCCACAAAGTGGATGGAGCTAGAGTATATTATACTAAGCAAAATGAGGAGCACCTGGGTGGCTCAGTGGATTAAGCATCCAACTTGTGATTTAGGCTCAGGTCATGATCTCAGGGTTCATGAGACTGAGCCCTGCATCAGGCTCTGCACTGATAGGCTCTCTTCCTCTCTCTGCCCCTCCCCCACTCACACACTCTCTTTCTCTCTCTCTCTCTCTCTCTCTCAAAATAAATAAACTTAAAAAAGAAAGAAAGAAAACAGGTGAGCATAGGGGAATGGAAAGAAAAATAAAATAAGCGAAAAACGGAAAGGGAGGCAAACCAGAAAACAGACTCTTAACTATAGAGAACAAATTGAGGGTTGCTGGAGGATAGTGGCTGGGGGGATGGGCTAAATGGGTGTTGGGCATTAAGGAGGGTACTTGTGATGAGCACTGGGTGTTACGTGTAAGTGATGAATCACTAAATTCTACTCCTGAAGCTAAAAATATAAAAAAAATAAAATGATTCATTTAACTTACCTATAAATACTTCTCTATGTCTCCCATGCAAACGTCGGGACTTCATTTATTTTTTTCAGGTTTTTTACTTAAATTCCAGTTAGTTAACATACAGTGTAATATCAGTCTCAGGTGTAGAATTTAGTGATTCATCACTTACATACAACATCGAGCACTCATCACAATAAGTGCCCTCCTTAATCCCTATCATGCCCCATTTAACCCATCCCCCTGCCCACCTCCCCTCCAGCAATGCTCAGTTTGTTCTCTATAGTTAAGAGTCTCTTTTCTGGCTTGCCTCTCTCTTTCTCCCCTGCCCTCCTCCCCCCGCCCATGTTCATCTGTTTTATGTCTTAAATTCCACCTTTTTAAATACTGTAAGGTCCATGGAAAATGTCATGACAATGGGTTCAAAGGGCCACACCTGAAAAGCGTAATACAAATGGTGGTGTTCCTCTGATCCTTGCGTTTTTATTTCAGAGATAAACTGGCCTTCACTCAGAGTCGGGCTGCCAGCTATTTCTTCGATGGCTCTAGTTATGCCGTGGTGAGGGATATCACAAGGAGAGGGAAGTTCGGTCAGGTGACTCGCTTTGACATAGAAGTTCGAACGCCAGCTGACAACGGCCTCGTGCTCCTGATGGTCAATGGGGTGAGAAAAATAAAAGTCCTTTATCTTCTCCTTTATTGCCTTTACTTTCTGCTCTGTATATTCCTAGGAACCTGCCCAGGTTGAGTGTGTCATGCCTCCAAGCTGAAGGTTTAGTTTAGAAAGCAAATTTGGATTTCTTTTTCTTTAGGGAAGTGATGCCAGAAGTAAGTAAAAGCAGCCCTGAGATGCATTTCCGTGCACTACTTTTTGGGTTGTATATTAAATATAGCCCCCTTTAATAAACTGGGGGATTTTGCAGAAAATCAGCACCAAGATCTAGGTGAATAGTGTGTCTGCAGAAGTTTAGCACTGACTTTACATTATATGCCTTAATCAATAAAAGTAAATAAATAAAATTGCATGCTTACTATAAATATATAGCATTTCTTTATTAACGATACACATGAAAGTATGTAATGATGTATGTTATTAATGATTATTAATAATAATAATAATTCATATTATTGTGGATATATATTCAAAATGAGGAATAAAGACAATTTATATAAAGGTAAAATAGTGAATGAAAATAAACACAATTTTAAAATAAAGATGAAATAAAATAAAATTGTGTTCTGTTTGTTAACGATACAAATATTATTGTTAATGGCAGTGTTAATAAAAACAATATAATTAAATATGCTTATGTATTTTTGAAAGTCTCAATTCTTTGAGATAGAGTGACTCAAAAGTCTTGTCCTAAGTCCAATTTATTTCAATACTAAGTTTAATTGGATGTCAAAACTGAACAAGATACCTCAAAAATAAAAATATAAGATGTGTATCATTGGCTATGCTTACTAAATCATGATACCATTTTTCAGTCTCCTTCACTAATTGACAAAAGCTGTCTTTGAATTTGGCTGGTACATTTCCATCTTTCCTGATGCCAATTCTTGCTAGCTAATCAGATATTGCATCATTTTGTAAACTCAAACCAAAGAGCTTAAGACTATTAAAATCTTTAATTGAAAGATTTGTAAACAAGTTAGAAATTTCTTTCTAAAACTATTTCAATAGTGCAGATATGAGAGTTTTTATAGGTAGTACACATATTGTTTTCATCAACAAATTCACTTAACAACAGAAAATTTGGGGGGCACCTGGATGGTTCGATCAATTAAGCGTCCAGTTCTTGATTTTGGCTCAGTCATGATCTCACAGTTTATGAGATCGAGCTCCTCATCAGGCTCTGAGCTGACAGCATGGAGCCTACTTGATATTCTCTCTTGCTCTCTTTCTCTCTCTCTCTCTCTCTCTCTCTCTGCCCCTTCCTCACTCGCACTCTCTCACTCTCTCTCAAAATAAACAAATAAACTTAAAAAAACAGAAAAATTTCCAAATATGTTTTTGAAAAATCATGTCTCCGGAGTGCAACTTTCTTCAAAAATGTTACTTTCTCTTCAGAAATCTGTTGAAGCAGCAGAAAGAGAAATTAAGAAAACAATCTCATTTACAATTGAATCAAAAATAATAAAATATCTAGGAATAAACTTGACCAAAGAGGTGAACAACCTGTGCTCTAAAAACTGTAAAACATTTATGAAAGAAATTGAAGACAACACAATGAAATGGGAAGACATTCCATGCTCCTGGACAGGAAGAACAAATATTGTTAAACTGTCTATACTGCTCAAAGCAATCTACATATTTAATGTAATCCCTAGCAAAATACCAACAGCATTTTTCACAGAACTAGAACAAACAATCCTAATATTTGTATGGAACCAGAAAATACCCTGAATAGCCAAAGCAATCTTGAAAAGGAAAAGCGAACCTGGAGGCATCACAATTCCAGACTTCAAGTTATATTACAAAGCTGCATTGATCAAGATAGTATGGTGCTGGCACAAAAATAGACACATATATCAATGGAAGAGAATAGAAAACCCAGAAATAAACCCACAATTATATGGTCAATCAATCTCAACAAAGGAGAAATGAATATACAATGGGAATAAGACAGTCTCTCCAACAAATGATGTTGGGAAAACTGGACAGCTACATGCAAAAGAATGAAACTGGACCACTTTCTTTCACCATACACAAAAATAAACTCAAATTGGATTAATGACCTAAATGTGAGACCTGAAACCATAAAAATTCGAGAAGATAGCAAAAGTGGTAATGTCTCTGACATCCTCCATAGCAACATTTTTCTAGATGTGTTTCCTGAGGCAAGGGAAATAAAAGCAAAAATAAACATTGGGACTACATTAACATAAAAAGCTTCTGCACCACAAAGGAAAAAATCAATAAAACTAAAAGGCAACCTATGGAATGGGAGAAGATATTTGCAAACGACAGATCTTATAAAGGGTTAGTATCCAAAATATGTAAAGAACTGATACAACTCAACACCTGAAAAACAAGTAATCTAATTAAAAAACAGGCAGAAGACACGAATAGACATTTCTCCAGAGATGACATCCAGATGGCCAAAAAACACATGAAAAGACGCTCAATGTCACTCATCATCAGGGAATTGCAAACCAAAACTACAGTGAGAAAAAAAAACCTACAAAATATCACCTCCCACCCATCAGAATGACTAAAATTAAAAACACAAGAAACAATAAGTGTTGGCAAAGATGTGGAGAAAAAGGAATCTTATTGGTGGGAATGCAAGCTGGTGCAGCCACTGTGGAAAACAGTATGGAGGTTCCTCAAAAAAAATTAAAAATAGAACTACCCTATGATCCAGTAATCACACTACTGGGTATTTACCCAAAAAATACAAAAACATGAATTCAAAGGGATATATGCACCCCTATGTTTATAGTAGCGCTATTTACAATAGCCAGATTATGGAAGTGGCCCAAGTGTCCATCGAGAGGTGCATAGATAAAGATGTGGTTTATATATACAATGGAATAAAATTCAACCTTAAAAAAGAATGAAGGCTTGTCATTTGCAGCGACATGGATGGAACTAGAGAGTATAATGCTAAGCAAAATAAGTTAGAGAAAGACAGATACCATATGATCTCATTCTTATGTGGAATTTAAGAAATAAAACAAATGAGCAAAGGAAAAAAGAGAGAGACAGAGAGAGAGAGAGAGAAACCAGGAAACAGACTCTTAACTATAAAGAACAAACTGAGAGAGGAGGTGGGTGGCAGGATGGGTGATGAGGATTAAGGAGTGCACTTGTGATGAGCACCGAGTGATATATAGAATTGTTGAATCACTATATTGTATGCCTGAAACAATATAATACTGTTTGTTAACTATCCTGGAATTAAAATAAAAACTTCATAAATAACAAAAATTTCCAAAAGCCACATTCTCATGCATTGTTATAATATTCCTCCCTTGAAATTACAGAGAAAGTATTTTTTAAGTAACTAGTAAATTTCATACCACTGAAAGACATTTGTCATCAGAAATGAAGGTCAACACATTTAGAATAATTCATTTTATAAAGAAAATGTGTAACCCTCTTTAGACGTGACAGCATTCTTAGTAATTTGCAAGAAGTAATCTGCAAACATCTGTGTCTCAAAAATATTTTCACATCACTGCATCCCCATAAAAAAACATTGTGAATATTCTATTATTTAAGTCTTCTCACATGTAAATCCATGTACCAAGGCACACATAAACTGCAATAGGCTAAAAGCAAAGAAATGGGTGAGGGGCCACCGCCAGCCTTCAAGTGTAAATCTCTACTCTCAAAGCCTCACATACCATGTGAAGTCCGTGAAAATCTGTCCAAAGGACAAAATGAAGGTCCAGATCGATCCATGTATTAAATACTAAAAGTTAATTTTTTCCCTCTATTTTAGAGTTTAAAATGAGCATAAACGGAATTTGAAATATTTTCTTTCTTTCCCCCAATGGATTGTTTTCCACATCCCAGAAGTATACAAACCCCACTCAGGAGATCACTTTCTGACAAATAGACACTTTACCATAATACCTTAATTTTCAAATCCTTTCAATTCTTCTGTATATAAGCTTCCAAAACAAGAAAGCCTGACCAGTAAATTATATGAGTGTTACAGAATTATTTTTAGGGCCCAAGTGCGTAATAATTTCATATTTGTTTACATAAATCCAATGTTTCCAAATAATACAGAAATGTCCTTCTTTTTCTTATATCTGTATTTGCTGACAATTTTTTAAGATTTTTTACAGCAAACCTTGGGATTATTTTTCAATATTACCAATGTTTCTCTTAAAATGAAATGCAATTACATTTGCTGGCCTGTTACAATTGCTGAAAGTTTCCAAGATTTTTAAAAAGTCAACAAGGTAAACTTAAATTTGCGTTAATTTGTAAAGTGAGTAAGAAACAGGATATGGTTGTTTCAAATTATGTATAATATTAACTCTTTAGTATATTAACATGAGACATAACTGCTGATATGGATGGAGTTGCGATTTTAATATTATAGTACTAATGTCATTAGACTTCCTTAGTTTTCAGTTTCAATAATAAATATTAGTGTTACTTCTCAAATTCAGCTAAATCTACACTTTTATAACAGCAGATGCCCACATCTTATTAACTTCTTTCTCTCCACAGAGTATGTTCTTCAGCTTGGAAATGCGCAATGGTTACCTACATGTGTTCTATGACTTTGGATTTAGCAACGGCCCTGTGCATCTTGAGGACACGTTGAAGAAAGCTCAAATTAATGATGCCAAATACCATGAGGTACAATCATTGCAATCTGTGTTGTTTATTTTGTTTTGTTTTGTTTGTACTTAGACCTATTGATCTAATCAGATGATCAAATGACATAGGTGGGAAAGTAATTAAACCGAGCACCTTCACATCTAAAGTTGTTTCGTCGAAGGACCCCAACCACACAACTCCAGGATGACATTTGCTTTAAAAGAGTGAATGTTTTTGTCATATCGATGTTTCTAATAAAAGAGTCACTGAAAGATTCATTTTAATTGCTTCATTGACCAAAAGTCTCTTCTTAACGTTCAGTGTCTTGATTACAATGGCACCCCCATAGAATTCTTTTATACGTTTGTCGAAAATGCCAGAGTGTGGACAAAAAGGCCATTTTTAAATTTATCCTTTGAGCACTACTAAATGTAAAAAGAGTAGATAGTAAGCAAATAGAGAATTTCCTTGTAAACCATTTATCCAGAACTTAGAAAACACTAACACGATTTCCTTATAAAGGGAGCCCACAAGGAATACTTACTCCTTAATCTTGAAACAGTTATACAGTATACTGATAATATACTTCATCTATTTTCATTAGCAACTACTCTGAATCTACAGTTGGGTAAAATGTATAAAGACATATCTTTTAAGTTGAACCAAAATGCAGAGAGTAGGAGGTGGTATTTCTCTTTTCAGTTCAAAGTCCATGGCTTTCATGAGGATGGTTTACGATAGAGGAATATTTAAACTATTTCTCTAACTAGCATTTTTGCAGATTCATTAAATCTTTTCACGATGTCACACAAAAAAAAGGTACCCAGTAACATACACTTTAGGGTCCAAAAGGTAGCTGTTAATAGTTTTTTCCTGAATCCCCTCAAAGGGGCAAAAGACAACACCTGGTCTCATGACAAAAGTATTTTTTGATCTAGCTTCTTATTCATATGGAAATCTTTCTCCAGAAAATGTGAATTTCTGGTTATTTAAGTAAGACTTCCATATCTGTAAGAAAGAAAAATCTATTCCCCATTTTGTGAACAAACAAGCATGAGAACATGGAGTCCCAGCTGTTATAATCAGAATAATTAAAACATGGTAGTCTTCAAAAAGCTGATTATTTTTTAATGTTTATTTATTTGTTTACTTAGAGAGAGCATACACATGAGCAGGGGGAGGGATGGAGAGAGGAGAGAGAGAGAATCCCTAAGCAGGCCCCATGCCATCAGTGTGGAGCCCCAGCACAATCCCATGAACCATGAGATCACGACCTGACCGAAACCAAGAGTCAGACACTTGACCTACTGAGCCACCCAGGCACCCCCAAAAAGTTCATTATTAAATAATGATCAGGACCTACTATATATTATTCCTCCTAGATCTCAATCATTTACCACAATGATAAGAAAATGATTTTGGTGGTTGACAGACGACATGTCAAGAGCATGGACAATGAAAAGATGAAAATACCTTTCACAGACATATACATTGGAGGGGCTCCCCCAGAAATTTTACAATCCAGGTAAGGTGGGGTTTTTTTGTTAAGTAGTTATTGTTTCTAACAATGTACTGGGCTGAGTATTCAACATCCAGAAGAGGTCTAGTAAAACTTTTAAAGCACTCCCACTTGCTACTTCTACACACATGCACAGGCACATGCACACACATTCATGCACCCTCATGACCTTCTTAAATTAACATCTTCTAGATGTGATCTGCAGGTTTCTTTAATTATTGTATTACTCTTACAACATAGTCTAAAGCAATATGTCTCATCTGCAGGAAGAAAGGCAGAGCATCTGTCCCTTTACTTTTGTTTTAGTCTTAAACCTCTTTGAACTCTCAAATAGCATCTGAGGATATGGAAATTTTTAAGCTTATCCAAGAGGTTATGAATCATGTATCATTACAATTTTATTCTCATGTATTTAAAAATTTAACTATCTCTTATTACAACCAAGTCATAGCATCAGACGCCCTTGAGACTGAGAGGCAACTTTAGAATATTCCAGTCCAATCATTGTCAATGCTGGTTCTCATTAGAATAACCTGGAGAACTTTTATGAACACTCTAGCTTGTGACCACTCTCCAGAAATTCTAATTGGTGTGGGATAAGGCCCCAACCTCAAGCTTCCTTTACAAATTAGATACCCTCTTAGCCTCTTCAGCCATGCCACATGGGACTTTTAACCATTGTGGTTGCCATTATATATCCACTAATCTGTTAGTTAGTATGGTCCTCTATTTGTGATCTTGATGGAGCAAAATGTGTTAGGGCTATTACTCCTTAGTTTGGCCCGTGTTCATCTAAAATACATTGAAGCCATTGTAATTTGGTTAAAACTAGCTTCATAGTCATTCAATATTTAATAATATGTTAGGTATTAGGATTACAGTGTTGATCAAAATGCCATCCCTGATCTCAACGATAAAGGATTTCGTACTAGCCTATTAATCCAAAGCCTAACATTCACTAAGACATTTCTCTAGCCTTAGCTGATTGCATTGCAAAATAGCCAAGAAGATGAGTTCATGACCCAAGTGGATTAATGGAAGACTGAATACCTGGGTTCAAATCCTAACTCACCTCTTGTGACATTAAAAAAAATTAAAAAAAAAAAAAAAGCCTTGATGTATCTTAGTTTCATTTAATAGGTTAAGCCATGTGAAGTTGCCAAGAGTTGACCATTTTTTACCTAAAATATGTCCATTTTCTACAGTTCAACCTATTAATCATCTACAAAAGGGAAATAATAGCATTTCCTTCTATCTCACTGAATTTTTATAAATATGGAATGAGCTAATGTAAGTTAAAGGATCTTGAAAATTATAAAAAGGTAAACAAATTGGCTTGATGAAGAATAAAGCCATTCTATAAACAAAGATTAGATATTACTATGTGTTTATGGAAGAAACCATGAGAATATGAACAATTAGAAAGCTATTAAAGTGAGTATAAATAAAATCAAATTTCATATCCCACATGTGCAAGGTAACATCATCATCATCATCATATCAGTGAAGACTAATTTTCTTTTTCAGGACCCTCAAAGCACACCTTCCCCTAGATATCAACTTCAGAGGATGCATGAAGGGTTTCCAGTTCCAAAAGAAAGATTTCAATTTATTAGAGCAGACGGAAACCCTGGGAGTTGGTTATGGATGCCCAGAAGACTCTCTCGTAAGTACCAAGCAAAAGCTTTTTATTAAATAGACACACACACACACACACACACACACACACACACACATCTTTTTTAATAATAAAAAATGAACAGACACAAAACTTATCATTCTCAAAAGCTGGAAAAGCTCTTTTCAGCTTCTCTGTGATTGTAGGTACATCTTGGGCTCCTTTCTGCCACCAGCAAAAAGAAGAATCATTAAGCTAGAAAGGCTTGTGGGAATTCCTCTATGACTTGTCCATTTGCTTCAGCTTTCAATGGGCTTCCAAAGCCCAGAGAGGCTGTGTAGGCATCTTTTCTCACTCAGGGTGGAGGATGTGCAGAAGCTGAAACCCCATCACACAGAAGGGTGGTTAACATGCCTAAATTCCAGTATAACCCAGAAGTTAAAACATAAAATATTAATACTTCTATGTTCTTGGATTGACTACAGAACACTTGAGCTCACCTTCTAAAGTTATTTCAAAAATAAAATAAGCAGAGGTTTACTGACCCCAAGACCCAAGTGATCTATCTCTGAAAAGGTCATCACCAACATATACACTAATGGGCATGGACTTTGGTGTGTGGGAAATTGACATTTTAAGCACTTGATAATTATCTCAGACACTATATTCACTTGTTTTTGGCCACACAGATATCTCGCAGGGCATATTTCAGTGGACAGAGTTTCATTGCTTCGATTCAGAAAATATCTTTCTTCGATGGCTTTGAAGGAGGTTTCAATTTCCGAACGTTACAGCCAAATGGGTTACTATTTTATTATGCCTCAGGGGTAAGTATTTGTTTTTCCCTACAGGAACTTCCTTCTGATACTTGTTTTGTCTATTAACAGTACTATTTATGCACGTTAAAAGTGAATTGCAATTCAAATTAATTTTGACTGACATGAACACGCATAGAATGCTGCATTTCTGACACTTTATAATTATATATAGTGCATATCGGAAGTTCTGAACCTAGGATTTATAGAGCCACCCCTCAGGAGCTTATGGAGAAAGTTCAGTGCATCTATCGACCTAGGTCAGAAAAACTGAAGATTTTTTTAAAATTTTATTTTCTCAAACTAAAATTTAGCATTTTCTTCAGTTACAAATGTTGGCAACAAACCACAGTAGTATTTGCACAACCTGTTACTTTATCATTAATAGAAATAACAGGTATTTTTCATTTCGCATTATAGTTCTCACAGATATCTCAAAATGTCATTTTTGGCCATTGCTACTTTTAAATTACGGTAGTTATTAGATCTGCTGATAGATTTTATAATTTAATGCTTTAATAAAGAAGTGCATGTATTACTATATCACAGATTTATTGTTTTAATATTTTGAAACTGTATCTCAATGTAATTGGTTTCCTTTGTATTCCTAGATGTTTTGTTTGATGCATTTTAAAATGTTATTTTTGAAGGGGCCTGTGTGTATCACCAAGCTGTCAAAAGAGTCCATAGCACAAAAAAATGTTAAAAAAAAAAAAACCCTCTGTGTATACATACAATTATGCATGTGATTTAATTTATAAAATTAAATTCTTAGACTGGCTATAGAACACTTGAGCTCACATTCTCAAGTTATTATTTCAAAAATAAGATAAGCAGAGGTTTAGTGGCCTCACGACCCAAATGATTTATCCCGAAAAGGTCATCACCAACATATACACTGATGGAGCAGGTCACAATATAATTTATAAAAGCAGCTTTTACTTTTCATACTTATTTTTTTATATTGAATTGAATTTAAATCCCAAAGTACTTTGTAGGACCTCCCCCACACAACCTGCTTCACATTACCATGGCTAGTTAAATAACACTTTCTGTCCACAGAAAGTAGTTATGTTGAAGGCTGTCCCTTCAACTGTAGAGGCCAATGCCCATATAAGGGAAGAGAAGCAAGATTATCAATTTACCAATATTTTAAACAATCAATAAGCACATTCAGAAAAAGAAATGGTAACTTCTGCTCTTTTTTATTTCTCTTCTGCCTCTATAGAGGAAAAGTAAAACATTTAAAAAGCCAAACTGGCAAATTACCCCTTGCCTGGTCGTCTAGCTACATCCCCAGGGAGACTCAAGTATTGCTTTTCCCAGAGGGAGACTGAAGACAGAATAGCAATGTCTGAGTTAGGGAGTTAACGAACACTGGGACAACTCTCAGCATGACAAAACACCAGAAATCTTCCATTCAGGATACAGGAGGCTCCTTTCTCCATTGAAATGTGCCTTATTTTATAGACAACACACCAATATAAGCAATAGAGTGTTCTGTTGTTTTCATAGAAATTATTTGACAAACTTCCCACTCGTTGTGTGTTCCTTTAAGCAATACCATGAAGTAGAAGTTGAAAACGTGTCCATCATCTGGATCTCCGGCCTCCCTACTTAAAAACCTGTGCTTGAATTTCAGTCAGATGTGTTCTCCATTTCGTTGGACAACGGCACTGTGGTCATGGATGTAAAGGGGACCAAGGTGCAGTCGGCAGATAAGCACTACCATGACGGGCTGTCCCACTTCGTCATTACCTCTGTCTCACCCACAAGGTACAGCTCCTCACTTTATACTCTTCCCACCAGACGGTTTTATTTATTTTATTTGCATGATTCTCTTGAATGACCACTATGAATAATAGCCTATTTTATTGCTTTTCTAGAAGAAAAATGGTAGAAGGAACAACATAATGCTCTTTTAGAAGGAAGTTGCTGTTAATTTTCAAGAGATGCCAAATAAACCACTATATAATTACTTCACAAGAATATAAGGGTTTTTTTCCACTGAAACCACAGGCTACAGACCTTCTTGGGGGAAGTATCTACACATAGTACTTCCTGAATGGATTTCAGTGTTTTGCACATAGAAGGAGATCAGAAAACATTGATTTCATTTGGATTTTAATTAAACAATTGAGGGGAGCCTGGGTGGCTCAGTCGGGGAAGCGTCACTCTTGATTTCAGCTCGGGTCACAATCTCATGGTTCATGAGTTCAAGCTCCACATTGGGCTCCACGCTGACAGTGCAGAGCCTGCTTACGATTATCTCTGCCTCTCTCTGTCCATGCCTCTCTCTATCTCAATAATAAATAAATAAACATTAAAAAATAATAGAAGGAAGAAAGCAAGAAAGGGAAAGAGAAAGAAAGAACTTCACATTTATGGCCATATTTTGAAAGCTCTAACTTTAGTTTTTAAATGTGTAATACTGAATTTCTTTTTTATAAGAAGAAAGCTTTCTAGAATAAGAAATAAATTTCTTGTTGTAGCAGCTGCGATTCTGTATCCATTTCCGTGGAGCCCGCCCATTACAAAAAAAAAAATCATTAATAAGCCTTTCTAGAGTCCATTTCCAATCACAATCAAAACCATTCAATGTGCTTTTCAATGAAAACGGTCTCCTCAGATGTGATTAAATAATCACCATGAGTTATGTTCTGTCTTTTCCACCTCCCACCCCTCCCCACAAGATGCTCATGACTAGTCATCTGAACTTCTTGTTTTTAGAGGTCTAGAGAGGCTTTTCTGCATATCAAAATATTCATCTATTTTATCCTGGGCCTCATGACGAGTCCGGCAAATTGCTATCTTTTCACTAGCCAGAATGTTCTATTTCAATTTCACAAGAAAACCTGTAACCTGGAATGGAACTCAAGGTAAAATGGTAGCCAGGTAGTGTCTAAAGAAGCTTTTTCCTTTGCAGATATGAACTAATAGTAGATCAAAGCAGACTTGGGAGCAAGAACGCTCCCAAAGAGAAGGTGGAACAGACGCAAGCAAGTGAAAAGAAGTTTTACTTTGGTGGCTCACCCATCAGTCCCCAGTTTGCTAATTTCACTGGCTGTATAAGTAATGCCTACTTTACCAGGTATAACATTTTTATTATTCATTAATTCTGCATGATTGATTAAAAAGAGGTCAGGTCAATAATGAAAGTATTTACACTGTTAAAACTGAGAGCTATGAGGGCGTCTGGGTGGCTCAGTCAGTTAAGCGACCGACTTCGGCTCAGGTCATGATCTCACGGTTCATGGGTTCAAGCCCCACGTTGGGCTCTGTGCTGACAGCTCAGAGCCTGGAGCCTGCTTCAGATTCTGTGTCTCCCGCTCTCTCAGTTCCTCCCCTGCTCATGCTCTGTCTCTCTCTGCCTCTCAAAAAATAAATAAATGTTAAAAAAAAAAAAAAAAAAAGACTGAGAGCTATGAAATTTAGGAGAAGCAGTAGAGGGTAGTCATTACAAGCTCTCATGTGCTCGGGCAACTGACATACTTGTTTGTGTGCAGGTTTCTTGCCTTTAAATTTCTGTATGACCTTGGCAGAGTCAGCCTTTGTTTCTTCTCCACCTAAATGCAGATAATAATAACACCTGCCTCCTTGTTATGACAATTAAATGAGATAGTGTGCAGAAAGCACCTGGCATACAGCAAGCTGTAAATATTAGATGCAATTAATGAGAAAGAATGAAATCTGGCCGTTGTAGCATCCTGGATGGAACTGGAGAGTATTACGCTGAGTAAAATAAGTCAGGCAGAGAAAGACAGATGCCATATGTTTTCACTCATATGTGGATCCTGAGAAACTTAACAGAAGACTGTGGAGGAGGGGAAGGGAGCAAAAAAAAGGTTACAGAGAGGGAAGGAGGCAAACCATAAGAGACTCTTAAATACTGAGAACAAACTGAGGGTTGATGGGGGGGTGGGGGAGAGGGGAAAGTAGGTGATGGTCATAGAGGAGGGCACCTGCTGGGATGAGCACTGGGTGTTGTATGGAAGCCAATCTGACAATAAATTATAATATATATATATATAAAATATATATATATTATAAGCATATATATATAAAAGCATATAATATATATATAAGCATATATATATATTAGATGCAATTATGTCCATACTTATTATTAACGGTGTAGTACAGAGCAACATACCCAAATCCTTGTTAGAAGTTTCAGAAAGTCTCCTTAACTTTAAACAAAGACATTAATCTGGGCCCTTAACAAAGACAATAAGGGCTCCCTGAGTAGAAGAACAGGCAAGGGAGAAACTTAATACAGATCTAGTAACACAGAGGCAGTACCAATCACCCAGTGTGATGAGAGGAAAGGTGTTCATCTGTCAGAATGTGCTAGTGGCAGGCACAATCATCCAGTCCTTGTTACATGGTTGGGTAAAGGTTTCTGATGAAGATTGTGGTTGATAAAGAAGGACCCATCACACACACACACACACACACACACACACACACATTTTAATTGCCAAAGGACTTTCGCTTCCATAATTTCCATCGCGTAATTCTGAACAGTGTTTTGAGGTTTTTTTTCCATCTGTTGTGTAGGTTGGACAGAGATGTGGAGGTAGAAGATTTTCAGCGGTACTCTGAAAAGGTCCACACTTCTCTGTATGCATGTCCTATTGAGTCTTCGCCGTTGTTCCTCCTTTACAAAAAAGGCAAAAACTCCTCAAAGCCCAAACCAAGTCAGAATAAAAAGGTAAAAGACAATGCCGTGCCAAATCCTCAGCTGCCCTCGTATTCCATGCACACAATGCTAGACACTGATGCTTTATAAAATTTCCTCCAGTTTGCAACTGTGCGCCTATGAAAGGTAGGATTCTTCTAGCACCCCGTGTTATTGTTTACCAGCTTTGGTGTATCAATCTTTGCTCCCAAAGAAACATTTTGAATCGGCTTTTACTGTGTACTACCAACTGCTTCTCATTGCAGGGGTTAAAATTGCTCGTTACTTAATACTGTAATTCTCCTTACCATTTGCTTTGGTGTAGCCATCTTGGGCTTCTGCCACAGTCTTGGATCTCATTAAAGTTTCGGATCTTATCCTGTTTTCCTCCTTCCTTGACCTTCACTTCAACCACCCACAGGCACGGTTGATCTGTGCCATCGCCTGATGCTGCTGCGTCATCGAAATCTTTTGAGTTCTTAAACTGCATCCCCTGACTACTATTCTTTCTCGTTCATTTACTTCCAGCACGTACATTAGGTGCCTTCATTGCAGATGAAACTCTTAAGTCCTTCCCATTCTTTCAAGCTAATCCTCCCCACCCATCTTCCTGGCCCAGTTTTAACAATGCACTCGGGTGCCACTCCTCCCCCACCCCAACCCTGTCCAAGCCACCATCATCTCCCGTTTGAGCCTTGCCATAGGCTCCCAACAGGCCTCTCTCCTTCCATCCACTTCTCTGATGCTCTATCCTCTGCACAACAGCCGCCTGCTTATAAATATGTCATATCGTGTCACTCTCCTGCTCAAAGTCCTCCCCACCCCCAACTGCACTCAGAGCAAAAGCTCCAGGCCCTATGATGTCTGAAGAGGCTCTCTATACCATCCAGGCCCCTTTCCCTCACTCACTCTCCTGCCCGCACTAGAACGAGCCGTGCGCACTGCTGGAGGAAAGTCTTTCTTCCCGCCTGGACCACTCTTCCCCGAAAGAGCTGCACGAACAACTCCCTCCAGGATTGCCCACTTTTCATGTGTTCAGGGAGGCCTGCCTTAACCCCCTATTTCATACCAGCTGCCTTTTGCCTTCCACTGGTAGTACCTACCTCCTTTGCCTCTCCTAGTTGTCCTTTTTTCCATAGCACTTTTGTCATTTTAATTTATTTAGTGACTGTATTATGTTTACTATTTACTCTCTGCTTCCTCTGCTAGACTGCAAGCTCCCTTTTTTGTTGTTGTTCACTGATGTGTCTTAAGAGCCTAGAACAATTCACATAATAGGTGTTCAAGAAATATTTAACGATCTGCATCATAGGGTCGTTATAAAGATTAAATGAGTTGGTCCATGAAAAGCCCTGGCACAATGCCTGGCATAGAGCAAACATTCAGTGAATATTAGCTGTTATATCTCTACAGAGCCTTGTGAATGTGTCCGGAGGACCAGTTCCTAAAAGTGGGATTGCTTGGCTTAAGGGAATGTGCGTTCTCAATAATGAGATTATTTTACTCCCACAAACAGCACTTGAAAGAACCTATTGTCTTTCACAATAACTAACACTGGATGTGATCAAATTTTTATAATTTTGCCAATCTAACGGACAGATATGGCATCTCATTGTGGTTTTAATCTGCATTTCCTTGAATGCTAGTGAGGCTGAGCATCTTTTAGAGGAAGAACTGATTTCTCTCCAAGACTGGCTTCTGAGCCATCAGCAAGAGAAAAGCATGGCCCCACCCTCCAGCTTCTCGCTTCTGATGGTTTTGCACTGGCCGTTATACCTTGAGCACTTCCCTATAGATTTCAGCTTGCATGGACCACTTTTTAGAACCCCCATGCAACTTCTCCTTGGTTCACACATGATTTATCAATGTAAATAGAATAATTTCATTTATGTATAATCCAAAGTTAGTAATTTTTCAGGATCCTTTCCTGAATTTCACACAGAAGACTTTTTTAAGTGATTCAGGCAGAGAAATAATTTCATTGACTTTTATGAAGGCTTTTACTAGAAGATAATATAAAGGAGTCTTCAGAGGAGACTATGAGGCTCCGATGAAATAGTTCTGTCACCTTGTCACAGTGATGCTAAAATGTTTACCCTGAAATTGTTCAGCTGGGACTTGAGCACGGGTCAGTGGATCCTATGCAATAGGTTAATACAGGCTGATGAGGAAAACCAACCTTCTATGGCATACACCCAACCCCTTTAAATGAATACAGTTTTCTATTTGAAGCTGTCCATCAAATGTAGTTTCCTAACAAATACTCATAGTCTCAAGGGTATAATAAACAGCCCTTGGAACTATTGACACACACTTTTCAATAGTATAGGAAACCTCTTAGCCTTTCTTGTAAAAAGTCTTAGAAATTCAGCTTCAGAATAACAGATACAGAAGCACTTTAGATTCCACTTATATTAGAATGCCAAATGTTTGCTAATCTTCTCTCATATTTACCCTTGTATCAATAGCTTCTTAAATACCTACCAAGAAAAGCTTGTGGCCTTTGGTTTAATTTTTTATCAAGGCCAATTCATAGCAATTTGGGCTTATAACAACTTATTTTCACAGTAACTTCCTAATAGTCCATTATATGAATATGTTATAATTTATTTAACCATTAATAGACTTCAGTGCTTTCTAGTTTTCTTCATTTATGGGTGAATACCATGGTACATTAATCTTTGATTTTATTGCTGAATAAACTTCTATGAAATACTCTTAGAGGTAGACTTATCGGGTCAAGTCAAACTACTTTCCAAAACAGGAACAGCGATTTATACTCCCCCATGAGTACGTAAGAATACCTGTTTTACTGCCTATGTTCTATCCTGAAAATTTTTCATAATCTCTATGTTTTTAAATTTAATTGGGAACATAGTTTCTCAGGTGGTGTTTAGTGTGATAATGAAGATTTTATATATTAGACATCAATTCTGGAGTATTGGCCAACATTCCAAAGAATTGATCCCTACACACAGGGCAACCCAGTATATTAGGTATGTGACCTCATCTACCTGGATGTAGGTGTTTGGACCAGGGTAGATTATGTGAACTAAGCTGGGCTATCAGATTCCTTTCCTTAGAAACTTAGAACCCGGAGACACCTGTCTAGGCTGGCCATTGAATAGAAAACATGGAATAACTCTATATTAATCATGCACGAGAAAGAAAGCTGCTTTATAGAAAGAGAAAAGGCAGAAAACTGTCCTGCAGAGAAAGAAAAATGAAAGCAGACAGTCTGAGAAAAACAAAGCTGAGATACCAGAAACATTTGGAAAAGAAGTATCTTGATTCTTCTTACTTTTCCAATTCCTGATTCTTGCCTGTGGTAGGACCCTGCTATACTGTACTATCTTTTCTGGGATTGTGTTAAGATACTTCTATATCCCTATAACACATTACTGTCCTTTTTCTTAAGTAGCTCGAATACTTTGGCTGTTATCTGAAACAAAAGAAACTTAGTGAATTGAAATAGACCCTCAGAGAAAAAAATTACAGTAGTGTAGTCAAAGTCTAGCGGGTTCAGGTTCCCCACACATACAGCTATTTTAGGATAGTAAACTGAGACTCTGTATTATATGGTAATGAAGTAATTAAGTTATACTTGTCTTCTTTATTACTTATTATTATTATTATTCAGAGCATATATCCACAGAGGATTTAGAGTATTTGGTGGCCATATATAAATATACCAGAGTTTATTAATTTTTGCAGCTGACAAGAGACAGAGCCTAGTCTATGTGTTCCCACACTGAAGCAGAAAAAGGCAGGGCTGGTAACTTGAGACCGTCATAGTCCGATAGTCCATTGCTTTGCTGACCCCTGTAGTTGATTCACAGTTGTTCTCTTCCCATAGCTAAGTGGATGCACAGACTGAGACAGCGAGATCCTCTCCATAGGAATGGAAAGAAGGAGGAACCAGAGTGGAGGGTCCCCAAACCCCCACCGACCACTCACCCCCACCCTCCCGAAAAACAAAACCCCATCCTCCAGCCAGTCATCTAAAGTCCTTTCCATCTGGCAACAGCCTGTCTTCCACTTTGCTATCTAAGTGTCTGCTTTTTCAAATCAATTTTCAGTTCCTTTAAAAAAAAGGAGCCATTTCCCACTCGCCTTTCTCTTCCACACCACACACTGCCCGTGGAGGGCATGCAGAATCACTCATTTCCTTCCAGGTCATTTCTACCTATTAGGTCTTCAATAAACATTGCTGGAGTAAATGAATAAATGTCTCATCAGATTTATTTTCATTTACTTTAATTTTGCTTCAGAAACTAAGACTAGACAACCGTTCCATATTAGCCTGTAGTCTCAAAGCTCTAAATTTTAAAATCAACAGCGCAATTTAGGAGCACAAAGTAATTTTTAAGTATTGCTCTATACCTTGTCGCATAAACGTTTACTACCTATCTCATCACCAAAAATGCTCTTAAATATGTTGAAGGTGTTACTGAGTATGTTAACTTTCTGCACAGCATGCATAAATAATAATCTGTGCGTTAAAGAAATATCGTTGTCTATGATTTGAGGCCTTTATTGATCGATTCTCTCAGCATTCTTTTATTGTCAATATTTCCCTTTTCCACCATTCGTTAAGATGTGCATTTAATTTAAATGCTACAGCCAGTTACCTCTGTAGCTTCAGCTTAGCTCTACTTTACCATCACAGACTAGAATTTTGGATTTGTTAATATGCTGCATTGTTGTTGTTTGTTGTTTTTAATGCCACAGCTACTGCTATCATTTGCTTAAGGAAAGAGAGGGGCCTACTATTTGATGAATGGAAGATCCACAAATAGTACACGTTTTCCTTCCTATTTTGTTATGATGATGATGATGATGATGATGATGATTAACAATAAAGAAATCACAAATGAACTTTTGCTGCTAGTCTATCACTTTTATCCCTGAATATGCTTTATTTCCTATTCTTATAGGGAGAAAAAAGTAAAGATGCGCCTTCAGGGGATCCTGCCAGCCTGAAGTTCCCAGAGCGGAATGCTCCAAGAGATTCCTACTGCCACCTTTCCAACAGTCCTAGAGCAATAGAGCACGCCTATCAGTATGGAGGGACCGCCAACAGCCGCCAAGAGTTTGAACACTTAAAAGGAGATTTTGGTGAAAAGTAAAGTAACACACGGTCCCTTCCAGAAACTTAATGCTATGGCTGGACTTCATCCTTGTTTGCCATAGCCATCTTTTTCTTACGATCTTTCCTTTCTGTGCCACCTTAATCCTATTGTTTTATCATCAAAATAACGCCACATAGTACGTGATTCATGCTGCCCAATAAATTACATTCTATGTGACTTTCTTCCCAAAAGTAAGATGCAAACGGCAGCATTCTCCTAGGAGTTGGCTGCATTTTATCAAAAAAGAAAGATAATCAAAGAAAGAAACATGGGGCAAATTTCAAATGACTCATCTTCTAACCTTGATATTACCTTCCTTCCCCCATATAAATCGCTTTCAGATTGAAAGTGGGGGTGTCTCTGAACTACTGGAAGGTTAATAAGGAAAGACACTGAAGACACAAAACCACTCTATCTCCACTAACCCTCACGCTATCTGTAAAGCCCAGCACCTCTTCCCAGTATTCTGCAAATCTCCAGGTTACTGAGTACTTTTAAAGACTTCTTTAGTGTTAGTACCCAAATATCCTTATATAGGTCTTATATCCCTTTCAAACCTTCATAGAAGCAATGCATTCAAAAAGAAACCTCTACTGCCTTCTAACTTGCTGTCTCCCTAATAGGCAGTATCTGTATTTTATGTTCATTGGGAAGAATTTAGAGTTAAATCAAACTAGAAATTAGCCTAATAAACGTATCTTATCTATATGGCCTGGAGACAAATGTCTAGAAAGTTTTGTTTAATTCCTACACATTCTGGTGACTGGTTTTAACAGGTGATATCTATTGATTCATTTTTACTGGGAAATAGAAAATGAATCTGTATTTTAGACATTACACAAATGATATTGTTTCTATGCAAATTTATATATATATATACTTTATATATATATATATATATATATATATGCATTCATTCCTGACTAGCATTTTTTGTCCATGTGAATAAACTCAATGCAACCACATTTTCAAAGTAAGACACATTCTGATCCATAAGTGAAACAATGCTTCCTTAAATGTAGAATGTAGCCCTGCCGTATAAAGAAGCAGGGAAAGATTTACATTTTTTGAGTTAATCATGCTTTCCCAATATCCATTAATTAATACTAAGGTATAATTAGAAGTAATGCTGCTTAGGATTTGATAGAATGGCTACTCATTCTTCCTTACACTCTGTTTCTGTGGGAAACTAGAGATCACCCTCAGTCTCATTTTACAGAGAGTAAGCTTTTTCTTTTCCTTTACCAGATCTCAGTTTTCCATTCGTCTGAAAACTCGTTCCTCCCATGGGATGATTTTCTATGTCTCAGATCAAGAAGAGAATGACTTCATGACTCTATTCTTAGCCCATGGCCGCTTGGTTTTCATGTTTAATGTTGGCCACAAGAAACTGAAGATTAGAAGCCAAGAGAAATACAATGATGGAGTGTGGCATGATGTGAGTTGAAGGTTGAGAATATTATTATGAGCAAATATTCACCGTTGTCAAATGGACTGACATTAATGCCCTAGTGGTCTCTCTAGAAATACCCATTTTAAAATTCTATTGCCATGTGTTCAGAGTTCAATTTGGAAAACTTTTTTAAATTCCTTATAAAAATCTTGAAGCATATTATTAAAATGAGTGTAATTTTTTAGTGTAATTATTTTCACCAAAGGACCAATAGCAAACATAAACTGAAGTTTAATTTCTAATGAATTTTCACTTGTTTCTTTCCCACTGCCTGTAAGTTTCTCAATGTTAACAGCAATTGCTGAGTGTCTTTTATAGGCTAAGCTGTGAAAGATACAAAGCGAAGAGTAAATCGCTTAGTTAGGAAGATAGAATAACCACTGGGAGACTATCTAAATATTGAAGCAAATCAATGTTATGTAATGGAAAGAGTAAGAAATGTAAGATGCATGACAATTGCAATAAGTTTAGGAGAGGGAGAAAGCAAGTGGGCTGGTCAGCGGGGAAGAGCTTCATTGAGAACTCTACTAAATATGTATAAGCTGTATTCAGAAATTCAGCCTGTCGCTTTAAATCAAGCTTTAAAGGAAAAAACTAAACTCTCGACCTTCAGAGAAAGGACCAGTATTTTATTTTTTTTCTCAATGGTATCATTTTTTTTTAATATGAACTTTATCGTCAAATTGGGTTCCATACAACACCCAGTGCTCATCCCAACAGGTGCCCTCCTCACTATTTTAAAGAACTTCTGCAGATTTCCCACAGTACTGTAACACCAAAGGTAGAAGAGGCAACCCAGCCTTCCTCCCCAATCTTGGGATATACTTGAGATGTGGTCTTTTCTTTCTCTCCATCAGGTGATATTTATTCGGGAAAAGAGCAGTGGCCGACTGATAATTGATGGCCTCCGAGTCCTAGAAGAGAGTCTTCCTCCTACTGGAGCTGCCTGGAAAATAAAGGGTCCTATTTATTTAGGAGGTGTGGCTCCTGGAAGGGCTGTGAAAAATGTCCAGGTAAGCTAGGCATGACCAGGTAGAGCCACTGACCTTTAGAGCTGGAAGATTATTTAATCTAGGCCCTCGTTTTACAATCAGCCAACTGGTAAGAGTGAAACTGGAGTTTCGCTGGATATAGGCTATCAAAGTGAGGACTGTCCCAGGGGGTGTCTGTCTTGCCTCTGGCATTACAAAGTCAGGAGTGATCTTTTGATTCTATGGTAGAGGGGAGATGAAAAAGTTTCAGAGGTATATAAGCTGTCATGAAAAGTTATGCCTCATGGAGATACTTGGTTGGTTGTTCAGCAAGTACCCATGCTTTTAGGAAGAGAGAAAGAAAGAAAGAAAGAAAGAAAGAAAGAAAAAAGGAGAAAGAAAGGGAGAGAGAGAGAGAGAGGGAGGGAGGAAGGAAGGTCATTCCATTATATATTATTGAGTGACAAAAAACTTTTGGGCCATTGGGCCATTATGTAAACTACGATTTCATTTTTGTTTCCTACACACACACATACAGACACACATGCACACACAATTTGTAAATGTGGAAGGAAGTGTGGTTACTCCTGCAGAAAAGCAGGGGTATAGTAAAAAACATGTTATTTTTATATTTTAGAAGTTAAAAATGCACCTTTACAAAAATATTTAGCAATAAAGGGGACGTATCAAAGGGCTAATTTTTTTCTTAACAAATATAGATTTGACTTTAGCACAAAAGATTAATGCATTTCTAAGATTCCGTAATATATGTGGATAAAGCAAAACAAGGGGGGAGCTTGTGTTATAATTAGATTTTAGGCAACTAGCCCCAATTTCATGACAATCCCTTTAAAAGTAAGGTTTCCAAAGCAGTATAAAATCAGCTGCCCAAAGTGGCCCAAGTTTCAGGTCATGAGGTGTGATAAATGCTCAACCACAAGATCAGGTAATGAAGCCAGAAATGCAAGCTTTCTGCTGCTTATTTAACCATGGTAGACTTAACAGTTAAGAACTTTGTTAGCTGTGGGGCGCCTGGGTGGCACAGTTGGTTAAGCATCTGACTTTGGCCCAGGTTATGATCTCATGATTTGTGGGTTCAAGCCCCACTTTGGGCTCCATGCTGACAGTTTGGAGCCTGCTTGGGATTCTCGCTCTCCCCCTGCCCCCCCCCAACTCATTCTCTCTCTCTCTCTCTCTCTCTCTCAATAAATAAATAAACTTAAAAAAAAAATAATTTTGCTTGCCCTCATCAGCATCAGGTGATCTTGGGCCAGCTGTCACCCTTGAAGGAAAACAAACTAGGATCCTTCTAATATTTAATTTGAAAGCCAAAGCTGCAATTTATTTTGTCATAGCGTATGTAAAAACTTTCATAGCTAATTACTGCAGGCTGACAGTCTCAAATACAAAATCCCGGCTTCAAAGAACCAGTTGAGAAGCTACTCCCTGGAAAACAACTGATCCTTCAGATAGCTAAGATAACACGACCAGGAACTGCTTCATTTCTCTCGGGACTCGAGTCCCTTCCTTTTGTTTCCTTTTGGTGCACCTGTGAGTGTTGAGAAACTAGATTTTAAGGAATGTCTTCTTCTCTCAGATAAACTCAGTCTACAGTTTCAGCGGCTGCCTCAGCAATCTTCAGCTCAACGGGGCCTCGATCACCTCTGCATCTCAGACATTTAGCGTGACTCCTTGTTTTGAAGGTCCGATGGAAATGGGAACGTACTTTTCAACAGAAGGAGGATACGTGGTTCTAGGTAACAGTGACTTCCGCGCAGAACATGAATCATGAAACCCTTCTCTCCTGGAGGTGGCTGACAGGGATCTTGGGCTCAGAGTTAAAACTTCAGAATGCCAAACTCACTCAACCCTAGGAAATGGCTTCTTTTCACAAGAATCGCCTTTCTCGCCTCCTGCCATGCCAGACCGGTCATGTATGTCCGTCCCTGTTTGCTTCCCCTGACCAGAGCTTCTCCACAGCTGCCACAACTCTGATGTAGATCATCTGGGCTCTTTTAGAATTTCCTGTGCTGCTCTGTGGTCTAACCTGGGTCAACTCTTAGCCACCCTGCTCTCGTCCTTCTCTGCTGCCTCTTAGCATGACCCATTGTCCCTACCAAAGGAAGTTCTGCTTCCTCCCTTTGCCCTGCATCCCCACCCTTTAGAAATTTTATGTCTGGATTTTTAGTCTCCTCACCTATTACTCTGTCATTCATTGAACCAAGTTTTTATTGTATACCTCCAGTATGTCGGTACCTGTGCCAAGGGATGGAACGTGATAGTTCTGAAAATAAATACATAAAGCCCTAACAGACTACACGCAATCACCATCCAAGCCACCCCAACAAATATTCCATAGAGCAAACATTAGGCATGGCAGTGCAGCCAAGTTCAGGTCTTGGAGTGAGCTCGGACGTTCTCAAAAAGAGTTCATTTTCTTGCATCACTGCAACAGCAGCTCCTAACTGCTTCTACGGTTCTCATGTTTCCTTTCCCCTGAAGTGCTCTGCAGTCCTGGTAGCAGTTACCTTTATCAAAACTTATTTTAAAATACAGACCTGATCAAGTCCACTCCCTTGAGCAAAATAAAGGCAACCTTCCCTGCGGGAGCTCTAGCGCCCTTCCCCCCCCCCCCCCACCCAGGGCTCCCCACTCGCCAGGCCTCGCTCTACGCTTGCAAGGGACAGCCCAGCCACCCTGGCCTCCACAGGGCTCCCCAAAAGTCCCAGGCTCTGTACTCATGTCCAGACCACTTCCTCTGCCCAGGTTGCTCTTTTCTCCTCCTCACTTGGAAGCGTTAAGTGGTCCCGCTGGCCGGAATCAGTTTCTCCTCCACTGAGTTCCCACAGCCATGGCGCCTTTTCCACATGCTGCCCCCAGCCCACACCCCACACCGCCCAGCAGGAGTGGGGTGCTAGTTATCTCAGACCCCACGGGGCTTGCCCACCGTGTGTCTGACATGGGAGATACCACTTTCTGCTTTACCGATTGAAAAATCTGCCAAACTTTCAAAAACAGGTATAAAAATACATAATTACAAAATCACACCATGGTTGCAAAATTTAGGTGGCTGCTTTTGAGAGCTAACATTTCTCTCCACAGATGAGTCTTTCAATATTGGACTGAAGTTTGAGATTGCATTTGAAGTCCGTCCCAGAAGCAGTTCCGGAACCCTCGTTCATGGCCACAGTGTCAGCGGAGAGTACCTGAATGTTCACATGAAAAAGGGGCAGGTAGTGTGGGAAAAGTTGTTTTAATAGACCATCTCCTTTGACCTTGGATTCTAGATCTGAAGCGGATTTATGTCACAGAATTAGTTCACCAATCTTTCCTAAGTGGAAAAAAAGAAAACCCAATAGGGAAGCTATACGTAGAATTTAAATGCAGGCAGTACTTAGATTCAGACTCATAGTTGGGAACTGATTCCATTAGAGCAAAGAGCCATGAAAATGTGACAAAGCTAAAAAAAAAAAAAAAAATCATCAACAAAATGGAATTAAAAGATTGTAATAAAAGAAAGCATTTTTA
Organism: Panthera uncia; assembly: GCF_023721935.1. Taxonomy (NCBI): domain Eukaryota; kingdom Metazoa; phylum Chordata; class Mammalia; order Carnivora; family Felidae; genus Panthera; species Panthera uncia. The sequence continues at coordinate 70,240,822 of NW_026057580.1, read as the reverse complement.
CAACAAATGAGAGCAGCAAACATATCCAGCTGTCAAAATGAACTCTAAAGCATCTTTCTCTCTACAATATATGTGCATACCAGATGTGTATATGTGCGTATATGTACATAAACATATATATTCTTTTCAATTGCTAGAAATCAAAAAATTGTTATAGTTAAGCACCACTTTCATCCTTAAAAATTATGACTAAAGAACATTCATGAAAGTGTTTGAATAAATATTAAAGAAAAAGCAGCATATTTTCATTTATGTCCCTAACTTAATAGAACTGATTTTTTTTTTAATTCTGGTACTGGTAAACCATATGATGATAAAATCCTTATATGGCACTTACTGTGTGTCAGGAACTGTTCTAAATGTTTCCTATGGACTAACTCATTTAACCCCCACCCCCACCCCCGCAGTGGCTCTGTGAGGTAGGTTTTACAAATGAGGAAACAGAGGCACAGAGTGAGGTGACTGGGGCACCAGGTACGAACCCAGGCAGTCTGGCTCCACCAATACCTTAACCTGCTTTGCAGAACACATTCCGTCTTTTGAAATTAAAGGAATTTATGCTATTATCTTCTTGTCCCTCTCCCCCAGCTTCTCTCCTGTGTCATTATTCTGTCCTCTCCTAGGAACAGTTTACTCTCCATAGCCTACCAAAGAGTGACCCCTTGTGTTCACATTGCAAAGCTAATCGTTTGCATGTGGTGAATTTAAGAAATCTAGTTTTATCAGGAGAAGGAGAGATGAAATTATATAATAATGTTCCCTGTCTTTTGCAGGTCATAGTGAAAGTCAACAATGGCATCCGAGACTTTTCCACCTCAGTAACACCCAAGCAGAGTCTCTGTGATGGCAGATGGCACAGAATTACAGGTGAGGAAAACGGAGTGTCCTGGGCTTCCTTTGTAAAGAGAGCCTACACTCCCATGTGTGGAGTGATGGCTTGGGAGAACTTAGACTACAACTTATATGATAAAATAGGGAATGGATGACAGTCTAAACGTGGCCAAGAAAAAAAAAAATCGCATGTTACCGTATATATTGAATCCACACGTGATTTGAACATTTGAATACTGCCAAAACGGTCTTAAGGGGTTGTTTAAATAATGCACAATTTATGGAGCAAAGGAAAAGTAGGAGAAAAAGTATCCTAAATATTCTCCCTTTCACAGGAAAATGTTACAGTGATTGCTCGGTTAGACGTTGAAGTTTATAATGATATAGAAGAAAGTGTGGGGTTTATTCTGGAACAAATATAAGCCATTGCTGTTATAAATGAGTCCCTTTCGTGTGAAGATTAATCATTCCAGTGTCGTTTTTGACCAGTCTTTTCCTTGTATTTCAGTTATTAGAGATTCAAATGTGGTTCAGTTGGATGTAGACTCCGAAGTCAACCACGTGGTTGGACCCCTGAATCCAAAACCAGTTGATCACAGGGAGCCTGTATTTGTTGGAGGTGTTCCAGGTAAGAGTTATTTAAAAGGGACAAGTTTCCAAATCCAAAAAACAGTAAGTTCTCATTATTGTTATTATAGTATTAATTATTGAGCCATATGTTTTCCTAATTCACCTCCAAGGATTTTATATACAATGTCCTTTCATAGGAACAAGTATAGAACTACGCTCCAGACTCCTACCTTGTAGATATTACTCTCCCTTTGCTATATATGCTATTTTTTTCTCTTTTCCGTTTCTCAGATCCACATAGTGAAACACACACCCTACTTTTTTCTCTAACACAAAGAAAACCCATTTACTAATACTGCTCTAAGATCTGAGAATCTTGGGGGACTAAAGGTTTGCTGGTAATTACTTCCCTTCCTTACTAAGAAAGAAGTTCTTTCTTACTGAGAAATACACAGTTCTCCTTGTCCAAGATTAGTCTGAATTGTGAAAACAGCTGCAGACCATAAGTTCTTTTGTCCCTATGTAGTGACAGTCCCAAAGAGAGGTTCCCAGCTGCCATCCTGCAAACATCATCAGTAACATTGCTGCTGGTACAATCCAGGATGGTCACAGAAGGACTCTCATGGACCCCCCACAATTGTTTTAAACCTCCGGAGCAGGGACCATGACCTATTGAAAGTGTTTGTTTCACACATTTCACTAACTTGGAAAAACTGAATGTTAAAGCTAAAGAGAGAGAGAGAGAGAGAGAGAGAGAGAGAAGGAGAAACCCCAGCTTTTACATCTGGAATTTGGTGGAGATTTTAAGGAAAAACTTAACATGGTTTTTCCTTGTGTCCTACCTAGATTATTTTAGACTGACCCATGTAAAGGCAAGTAATACTTTAATGAAGAGAGTGAGAGGGAAAAAAAAGAGAGAAAACACAGATAAAATTAAGCACCTGACACTGGGTAGTCACAAAATCATACCATCTAAGCACTCCTCTGCTTTGTAACATGAATTTTTCAAATACTAGTATTGACAATAACAGTAACTCACTGATGAAACAGTTGAGACCTTCCTCTTCTTTACGTCCACTATCCGCGCCCATCTCCATTCCCCAGCCCTCTCCTTTGGCTCCAGGCCGCGGTTCTCAAAGGGATTCTGGCAAAGGCCACCACTGAACTTCCTGCAGGCGGTACATAAGAAGTGTCAGTTCTTCTGTTTCTGTACATTGCCTTCTTCCTGGAAACCACAACGTGGTTTAAAATATTTCACACGTTCCCAAGAGTCTGCCTCTGGGGTCTCTCCACACCTTCTGAGACTTAGTTTTCTGAATGCTCAGCGATGCTCTCCTTGCTCCGGGCCTTTAATAGCACACAGAGAAATGTTCTTGCTTCCCTCCCCCCATACGTTTGGAGGAACAACTTCTCCCACTCTTTTCCCAATTTAACCCCTTATTGACCTTTAGGACTCAGCTCCGACCTCTACTTACACACACATCCCCTGCTCTTCCTAGAATGTGCTACATTTACATATCCCTTTTGTAACACTTAACCACAGACTACTGTTGAAATTCAATAGTATACTCCTTGCTGCTAGGGGCCCGTGACTTCATTCAACACAAAAAAAAACATTTACGGTCTACTAAGCACTGTGCTGGGCTCCCAGAGAAGGACAAAACAAGCACGGCCCTCCTTCATGGAACTGACAGTATTTGTTCTTTCCTTTGCACCAAAGTGCTTTACTCTATCATTCAAACAAGTATTTCTCCTTGATTCTTGTCTGTTGTCAGAGTGTTATCCCAGCATTACACACTGCCATCATCTCCCACTACAAGAGCTGCTAAGCTCCATAGACTGGGTGGGAAAGGTGGACCTGAAGCCAGACTCAGCCTGCCTGAGGCATATAATGAACAGCAAATTTTAGCTAAGGAGCCCGCACACAGGAACTAGTGGGCCAGGGGGAGCTAACCACCAACCCACTACACCATTACAGCTTTTAATTCCATCTAGGAAATGTGCCAGCAAGGCTAGAACGAAAGCAATTATAATTTAAGCTGAATGTCATTAATTACATCACATTGAGCTGTTCAACATTAATTCCACTAAAATCACATCAGAAACCGAGGCATGAAAAAGAATAACTAAAGGAAATTAAGGCATAAATAAACCTCTTATTTGGAATCCTATTGGAATTCCAACCAGTTCTCTTCTATCATGCGAACCCTGATAACACTATTTCTGTCAATAAAAAGTTAATGCATTTAATGAACTATATTCCCCAAAGTCAATTTTATTGTATAATTTAAAAATCAAAATTAGAAATTAAAAAAAATTGTGGGAATGGAAGCTGGTACAGCCACTCTGGAAAACAGTACGGAGGTTCCTCAAAAAACTAAAAATAGAACTACCCTACGACCCAGCAATTGCACTACTAGGCATTTATCCACGGGATACAGGTGTGCTGTTTCGAAGGGACATATGCAACCCCCATGTTTATAGCAGCACTATCAACAATAGCCAAAGTATGGAAAGAGCCCAAATGTCCATCGATGGATGAATGGATAAAGAAGATGTGGTATATATATATACAATGGAGTATTACTCGGCAATCAAAAAGAATGAAATCTTGCCATTTGCAACTACGTGGATGGAACTGGAGGGTATTATGCTAAGTGAAATTAGTCAGTCAGAGAAAGACAAAAATCGTATGACTTCACTCATATGAGGACTTTAAGAGACAAAACAGATGAACATAAGGGAAAGGAAACAAAAATAATTTAAAAACAGGGAGGGGGACAAAACAGAAGAGACTCACAAATATGGAGAACAAACTGAGGGTTACGGGAGGGGTTGTTGGGAGGGGGAATGGCTAAATGGGTAAGGGGCATTAAGGAATCTACTCCTGAAATCATTGTTGCACTATATGCTAATTTGGATGTAAATTTTAAAAAATAAAAAATAAAATTAAAAAAAGTTTTTAATTAAAATAATGTAATCCACACATACACACACATTTGACTGTTCCTCTACTGAAAAGCCTGCATTATTCTATCATAGTCAGGCTTTTAACCCAAGGAATGTTCTTAATACTGTGTTGATTTTATTAATCAGTTACTTAGGGTACTGGGGCACTTTACTGTCACTACCTACCATAAATTGTGTGGTGAATTATGCAGACCATAATTTCTATATGAATTATTTTCTCTAGATGATGTTCCCCATAAACCAAGGGTGGTAAGTTTGAGCAGAATGAAAAGGCATGTTCTAAAACTAGTTTCCAAAATGGGCAGAAGAAATAGATGTTTCTGCCCCTTACACTCTTTCCTGTTCACTCATTTTTATTCTGGTGATGAAGTACACTGAGCAGCTTTGAAGAATATATATAGTCATACTAATCTAGAGACAAAGGGAATTGATCTCAGCCCCCTTCCAAATCTAAAACTTGATAATTATTCTAAATATGAAATGCTATTTCCATGATTTATTTTCAGTACAAAGCTTCTGCACAGTCTTAATCTACACTGCTTAGAAAACTTATTACAGCTGCTTGATGGTATTTAATTTGCTGTCCTGTTCTTTGTTCCTTCCTGAGTTAGTGATTTCGAAGTGTTTTCCATCTCTTATCTGCTACTGCTCACATAGCTGTTTGTTCATAATAATAAGCTTTGACTAAATGGATTTTAATTCCATGAAATTTCTAAGTCCTCTCAATTGCTTTAAATTTTATTGCTTCTATCATCCAACACATTTAATTTTATCTGTACAATTAATAAGCATAAGGCTTCTTCTAGATCTCTAATTAAGATAAGGGGAGAAGGTTCCCCTGGCATTCTACCGGGCACCTGTGCCCATACAAAGACTAGTCTAATTATCATTATCCCATTTATAGTTCTCAAACCCTGAGCTCAGAAAAATTAAAATTTCGTTTATATGAATTCATTATTTTCTCATTATATTTTATGAACTTGGCAAAAATGTGGAGGCTTAAAGGCAAAGGGTGATGATACAAATTAAGCAGAAACATGAACCAAGTCTAAAAACAGTGTGGAAGCTAAAATTCCTTTCCCTTTTCTCATTAAATCACACAAAAATAAGTATAGATCCTGAAAATTCACTACTGAAGCTTTATATATAAGTGGTAGATTTCAGCCCTGGAAGACAAATGAAATCTACTCAGAAATTTGATCAGGGAAAACATGGCAAAACTTTAAAATTACCACATGTTCATATTTCTTCAAAGGCAGATAAAGTTCCTGAGAAAAGGAGTCAATTATAATTATATTCCATTTTTGACATGGAAATCATCTTGATGATGTGAGCAGTTACTATGTATATTTCTGCCCAAGTAATATTTGGACTTGGAATGCCTCACTTGCAATCTTGGTTTTTCGTTTCTTTCTTTTTTTCAGAGTCTCTGCTGACCCCGCGCTTGGCCCCCAGCAGACCCTTCACAGGCTGCATCCGTCACTTTGTGATTGACGGGCGGCCCGTGAGCTTCAGTAAAGCAGCCCTGGTCAGCGGCGCCGTGAGCATCAACTCTTGTCCAACAGCCTGACGCGGCAGAGCAAAACTGCCCCTACGAAGTTCTTGAGAGCACTGAAAGAAACACAAAGCCAGCTGGGAGGAACAGCGACTTTTCCTCCCGGTGGGAGCCTTCATCTAGTTGAGCAGGACTTAAATGAATCGTCAGGGACTGGGTGTTTATTAATAATTTCTTGGATTCTGACCTTGGATCCAAAAGGTCTCCAATGAACAACAAAGGAGTGTTACACTTACTTGTATTATTTCCTGCTGGTGAAATTACTGTTCCTGTTTCTAATAAAATAGAAGGGATCCTAAATAAACACTGGCACACATTTTTTTAAGTATGCCTAGATTCTCAGATTCATCTTTCTTTCAGGGATGATACTTTGAATTGGATTACACCAGAATATCTGAAGTATACTTTTCTTTATCCTGAAAACATTTACGAATTTATATAAAATCTAAAATTAGAGGACAAGTTTGCTTTTAGCATTTTCATTTGATCAGTATAACAAGGATATTTGGGGTTTATAGCAGTTACAATGTTTAAGAAAATAAATTTCTTTTTTTTTTTATTTTTTTAACATATATTTATTTTTCAGAGACAAAGACAGAGAACAAGTGGGGGAGGGGCAGAGAGAGGAGACAGAATCTGAAGCAGGCTCCAGGCTCCAAGCCGTCAGCACAGAACCCAACACAGGGCTCGAACCCATGAACTGTGAGGTCATGACCTGGGCCGAAGTCAAATGCTTAACTGACTGAGCCACCCAGGCACCCCAAGTAAAGTAAATTTCTAACAAATTTTTAGAAAAATGGCAGTATAATTTTTTCTAGATAAGAAAAAAAGAGTTAAACCACTTTTGCCCCTTATTTCTGTATTTTTTAATGTTTATTTTGAGAGGGAGAGAGAGAGAAAGAGAGAGAGAACACATGCACATGAGCAGGGGAGGGGCAGAGAGAGGAGGAGAGAGAATCCCACGCAGGCTCCATGATATCAGTGGGAGCCTGACACAGGGCTCTATCTCATGAACTCTGAGATCGTGACCTGGGCTGAGATCAAGAGTTGGACGCTTAACTGACTGAGCCACCCAGGCACTCCCCCCTTATTTCTTTAAAATAAAAATAAAATGGCATGAGGGGAAGCTTCTGTAAGATATCATTACTGTGTGTTCTATAAGAATCATGAAGGATATTACAGCAAAGAAAGTATGACACAATCATAAAATTCTATTTACAAGTATAGAAGTCCTTTTATTAAAAGTTTTTCCCCACATAACTACAACACAATTAGTATTATTTCTAAAATTTTATAATTTTGTAGGTGCCTATACTCATAAAATCTAGAAAAAATGGGCATGAACAGCTGGTGTAACATTAAAATGCAGAAACTAAAATAATTATACATGAAAAGATAGTCACCATTGAAGACTGAATGAGAAAAAATAGGCCCTTGTATCAATAGGATTAAAGATAGGTAAAAGGAATAACTTTGGGTGTCGGGGGGAGAAGGCATAAAATATTTTGAGGAATTACTCTGGGAATAAAATAATCTCTGACCTTGGGGAAAAATATATATGTAAATTATTATATAAGATAGGTATCTACACATATTCCCCTGTTACCCTCCTGTCTCACATACATTAGTAATAACATTGAGAATATCAATTAAAGTAGCTAACATCAACTCATAGAAGGATTACTGCATGCTAACCTCCATGATAAGCTAAAGTTTATTTCATTCGATCATTACATTAATCCTATGAAATGGCACTCACAGATAAGAAACCTGAGACTTAGAAAGGTTAGATATATAAATTGATGTTGGCTGTCACTCAGCTAGACCAAGGAGCCAAGATTCAAAACAAGAGACAGCATAATTATTCCCTTGCTTCCTACCTCCAGAGGACTGTGCTATGAGCTGTTCTCTAAAACTGTGGTCACAAACCCAAATGCCTATACAGCCAGAGAGTTACCATAAAGGAGTAAAGCTTATGGGGTCTGACTAACAAAATCAAGGGGGTACTTTCCAGGTTCATCTAGAAAGACAGTGGGTGCTCAATTCAGCTATCACCATGAAAGAACACAAGTATTGAAGGACCAGAATTTCCAACAGAAGCTGGAAATGTAAAATTTGGGGAGTTTTGGAATGGCCTGATTTTTCAGTTGGTAACTAATTAAATTACAGCAACAGCAACCACAATATCAGCCAAGCAAACAAAACCTTCTGAGAGCAATATGTTATATATAGGCTAAAAACTCTGAATCCAAGAGTCTAGAACCTTAACAAGTACAGATTGAACCAGAGCTCAAAACACAGTGTACCCTCATATGCCCCCCATCAGACCCAAGCAGGAAGAAGTGTTTCTGAAACACCCCACCATTTTCTTTTCCAAAACATTCTCCCAAGGCATCCTAGAGGGTCACCTCTTTCCTCATCCTCAGAAGAAGCACAAAGTGGACAAAACCAGCCAAGTTGCAGACGCTGTCTGGACCTGCAGGAGCTCCAGTGGGCATGCACAGGGACTCACATATAGACACTAAAACCACAGAAATCTTACCTTCTCCACAATTTACAAGGCCACTTTGCAGCATTAGTATTTCACCTTCTGATGCTTGGCAAATGAGAAGCTACTGAATATACTGACCCATATACCTCTTAACAAACCACACAGTAACCTGAAGTTTTGAATTTACTATTTGTAACAGCAGGACTCCCATCTTCTCTCAGCTTATGTCTAGGGAGAAAAAAAAATCATATATACTTTTTCCTTTTAGTTAAACAGAGTATATCAGGACTTCATATAGAGAAATATGGGTTGGATGCTCATAATAATTTTGACCAATTGTTGTTTTGGCCCCTGACAGTTCAGAGCCCTTTCAAACTGCTCCAGTTTGAAGGAGCAGCCCTATTTAGGCCTATGTCCTACCTTCTCCTCTCATGACTACAGCTGATTGGACAAGAGTACCAAACTCTATAGCTTCCCAATGAAGCAACATCCCATTATCTGGTGGTGTGAAAGATTAATTCAAACAGATATTTTCTTTCAAAATTCTGAATTGGGAGGGGCGCCTAGGTGGTTCAATTGGTTGAGCGTCTAACTCTTGATTTCGGCTCAGGTCATGATCCCAGGGTCATGGGATCAAGCCCTGCATGGGGCCTCTCACTGAGTGGGGAGCCTGCTTGGGATTCTTTTTATCTCTCTCTCTCTCTCTCTCTCTCTCTCTGAAAATAGACATTTGAAAAAGTAAAATGAAGGATGCCTGCATGGCTCAGTCAGTTAGCGTCCAACTTCGGCTCAGGTCATGATATCATGGTTCATGGGTTTGAAACCCGCACTGGGCTCTGTGCTGACAGCTCAGAGCCTGGAGCCTGCTTCAGATTCTGTGTCTCCCTCTGCCTCTGCCCTTCCCCCACTCACACTCTGTGTGTGTGTGTGTCTCTCAAAATAAATAAACATTTTAAAAGTAAGATGAAATGAAAAATAAAATTCTGAATGGGGAAACATGAAAAGAATCAAGCATTTGGCAGAAGTTGAGGCCAAAATAAAACTATCTGAAATCATGGTTTTAAGTGTTTACCACACACATTTATAAACACACACTTTAAAAAAAAAAAAAACGAAAGAAAAAAAAAGAATTTAGCATTTCCCATGCTACAGATGTAGGATAATACATCTATCTGCCCGTACAAACCACCTCAGGTCTCAGCCTGGAGTTTGTAGTGGGTAGTGTATTTCCTAAGTTACTAGGATGTATTTGTTCTCTGGGCCCTCATATCCTTGTATGCAACATGATAGTATAGGGTGTCAAATAGAATGTTTTCTGTTTCCCTAAATTTGTGACTACAGTCTATAGCTGGGACCATAAAACAGGAAATACATCACATTTGAAGTGTGGAGTCAATCTCTTCTCCTTTAGAACTGACTCGGAGAAGCCATTTCAGCATAACCAGCAATGTAACACCACACTCCCCCAATATCACACACACACACACACACACACACACGAAGTCTATATAAGGCTAGAAAGGCAACAAAATGAAACACTATCCAGAATGGAAGCTCCATGAAATTGTGTCTGTGTTATTCACTCATGTGTTGTAAGAACAATGGAATAGCACCTGACACATAGGTTTATGCTCAATAAATATTTATTGAATGAATTTCAGGAAGGCAGAATTTCCATAAAAGTTACCCCTCACCTCACCTCTCAACACAATCACTAGTAATTTTCATGGAAGTCTGAGGGGGAAAAACAACTGGTATTGACTTCTCCACTTGGGATCCCCTGAGCCCCAGGATCTCTGATTGCCTGAGATGTAGGCAAAAATGAGGGAAAAAATGGTACGGCCCACCAGAGAGACAAGAAGCATTCCCTCAGGTCACTGGTAATCTTTCCGGAAGAAGGACGGCTACATGGATGGATAAGGCCATTCAGTTTTTTACACTTTGCAACACCAGAAGACATCATTCCCAGAGGACACTGCTAGGGGGGCAGGATGGGGCAGGTGGAGGGTAGATGAGATTGAGGAATGAAAGCCTGTTCTCATGTGCCAAAGCATGGGACAGCAAAGCACACACATCAGAGGAAGTTAGCATGTGACCAGCCAGAAGCAGCAATGGAATCCCTCAAGGAGCTCCTAAAGTACAGTAATGGTGGCGCCTCACCAGCCTAGCCAGACCATAGTGCAAGGGAGCTAAGTCAGCCACCTCAACAAATGCTTTCAGGTGACCACACCTAAGACGAAGGATTAATGAGCGGATGTTAACCTGAAAGAAGGTTGTGAAAGCCTGATGCCACATGGTTGCCCTAAGACCTATTTATATTTATATTTATTTATTTATTTATTTATTTATTTTATTTATTTATATTTATATTTATATTATAAAATATAAATATATTTATATTATATATTATATTTACAGAAAGCCCATATCTAGCGATGTGAGCTATGTAGGAAGGCATTTACTCAAGGCACAGGCTATAGAGGACTAAAGAATTCATACTGGTTGAAAACTTATTGGTTTATCTTTTTAATATGAATTAAATCTTTATGATCTACAGTAATGTCTCCGCTTTAATTCCTGATAACAGCAGTTTGTATTTCCTTTTTTCCCTGGTAATTCTGTTTAGAGGTTTATCAATTTTATTGATCTTTTCAAAATGCCAGCTTTTTTGGCTTCATTGATTTTTCTGTTATTTATTTTTATTTTATTGATGTCTGGTCTTCATTGTTTCTTTCTTACTGCTTATTTTTGGTTTAGTTTGCTCGTCTTTGCTGCTTTAAGGTGAAAGCTTAGATCATTCGCTGATGATGTTTCCTCTTTTCTAATGAAAGAACTTACATTTTCTAAGTACTATTCATCTGTGACCCATCCATTTTGATATGTTCTGCTTCCATTTTCATTCAATTCAAAATACTCTTCTAATTTCTCCTGTCATTTCTTCTTTATTCGTGGGCTATTTGAAAATCTGTCACTTAGTAGCCTAGTATTTGGGGTTCTCCAGATATTTTTCCATTGATTTCTAACTTAATCCTGCTGTGGAATATGCTTGCAAATTCTGCATATTTTGCCTACATCTCAATGTATTGAGACTTGTTTTGTTGCCTACGATGTGATATATTCTTGGTGAGTTTTCCATGTGTACGTGAAAAAAATGTAGTTTCTGCCACACTGTCATTCTACTATCAGATGTTGAAATCTCCAATTATGAATGAATGCAGTTGTTTCTTTTCCATTTCATCAGTTTTTGATTGGTGTACTTTGAAGTTCTGCATAAACACTAAAATTATTAAGACTTTTTTAAAATTATGAAATGTCTCCCTTTATTCCTTGTGGTATTCTTTGCTCTAAAACTGTCTTATCTATTATTAACGTAAGCTATTCCAACTCCATTTTTATTGATGTTTACATGGTATATCTAGTTTTATATTTTATATTTTTAATTTATGTGACTCTTAGTATTTAAATTGGGCTCAGATAATCTCCTTTTCTAGCCAATCTGAGATTCTCCACCTTTTCATTGAAGTATTTAGACCTTTTGTGATTCATGTAAATATCAATATAGTTTGGCTTAAATCATTCTTTGTTCCTTTTTCCCCTTTTTCCTGCCTTCTTTGGGAATGAGTGATATTTATTCCATTTTATCTCCACTATTGGGTATTAGCTCTGTCACCATTTGTTTTTAGAGATAACTCTAAAGTTTACAATTACATATTTACTTAACTTAGTCTATCTTCAAATACCTACATATAGACTTCTTCAAATATCTACATATAGACTTAACTTAGTCTATCTTCAAATACCATTATGCCATTTCATAAATAGTCTACAACATAAGAGTAAACTTCCTGTCTTTTGGCTATTTTTATTATACTTTATACTTTTATATAATCATTTTTATTGGGGTTCCTGGCTGGCTCAATCGGTGAAGCATCCAGCTTCAGCTCAGGTCATGATCTCACGGCTTGTGAGTTTGAGCCCCGCATCAGGCTCTGTGCTGACAGCTCAGAGCCTGAAGCCTGCTTCAGATTCTATGTTTCCCTCTCTCTCTGCCCCTCCCCTGCTCATGCTTTATTTCCCTCTCTGTCTCTCAAAAATAAACATTAAAAAAATTTTTTTAAATCATTGTTATTATTTTTCTTTAAACTGTTACCTGTTAAATGTTTAAAAATGAGAAAAAGGCTGTTATATTTATCTGCATAGTCTCCATTTCTGGTGCTCTTTATTTCTTTTGCAGATCCAAATTTCTATCTGATGTCATTTTCTTTCTGCCTAAAAAAACTTCCTTTAACATACCCTGTAATACAGGTCTGCTGGAGTTGAATTCTCTCAGCACTTTGTTTTCTGGCTGAAAAGTCTTTTCTTCGTGGCTTTTAAAGGATGCTTTAAAGAAAAACTGTTCTATTGCCTTCCTGCCTGCATGATTTCTGATGACAAGTGTTCTCTAATTCTTATTTTTGTTCCTCTGAATGAATTTCCTCTCACATTTTAAAATTGTCTCTTTATGCTTGGTTTTCAGATAATTTGATTATATTAAATTTCTCTAAATTTCTTTCATTCATTTCAGTTTCTTCATGTTTCTTCTTCTTGGGGTTGGTTAAACTACTTGGATCTGTGAGTTTATAGCTTTCATTAAATATGGAAAAAAATTTGGCCATTATTTCTTCTAATATTTTTCTGTCCCACCCCCCCTTATGGGAAGTCACTTACATATATGTTAGACTGCTTGATATTGAAACACAAATTTTATTTTTTCAGTCCTTTTTTCTTTGTATTTCATTTTGGATAATTTGTATGTCTTCAAGTTCATTAATCTTTTCTTCTACAGTGTCTAATCTGTTCTTAATATCATTCCATGTATATTTTTATTTCAGAAACTGCATTTTTAGTCTCTAAAAGTTCAATTTAGATCCTTTTATACCTTCCATTTCTCTCATCATGATTATGCTTTCATCAACTACTTGTTTATAGTAACTTGTCCTCTAATGCTATCATCTGTCATTCTGATTCTGTTTCCATTGACATTTAATAATTCTCTTGACTATGGATTGTATATTCCTTTCTTGCATACCTGGTAATTTTTTATTGGATGGTGATCATTGTGAATTTTACATTTTTGGTGCTGGATTTTATTGTTGTTCTTTACATCTTTTTCTTTTTTTTTTTTTTTTTAAGATTTTATTTTTAAAGGTCACCTAGGTGGCTCAGTCAGTTAAGCCAGGTCATGATCTCACAGTTCATGGGTTGGAGCTCTGAGTTGGGCTCTGTGCTGACAGCTCAGAGCCTAGAGCCTGCTTTGGATTCTGTGTCTCCTTCTCTCTCTGCCCCTCCCCTGTGGGCTCTGTCTCTTGTCTCTGTCTCTCTGTCTCTCAAAAACAAATACATGTTAAAAAAAAGATTTTATTTTTAATTAATCTCTACACCCAACATGGGGCTCAAATTTAGAATCTGGCCATCAAGAGGTGCATGCTGTACTGACTGAGCCAGGCAGGCACCCCTGTAGTTCTTTAAAGCTTATGGTTTTTTTCCCTCCTTGAATGTAGTTCAGTTACTTGGAATCAGTTTGATCCTTTCAAATCTTGCTCTTAAGCTTTCTCAGGGAAGGTCCAGGACAACTTGTAGTCTCAAATTATTCCTAACTCCCACCCCAAAACCAACCCCACTAAGGCAATATCTTGCTGATGACTCTATTAAATGTTCCAATGCTCCATGTATTAAAAGATCTTTCCAGTATAATTTAAACACAAATTATTTCCAGCCTTGTATGGACTCTGAGGAAGTCATCACTCCTTTCTCCTTTTCTACTGTTCTTTCCCGCCTTGGACAATTTCCTTCCTGGATTTTGTTATTTTATTTTAAGAAGTATTAAATTTTTATTTGTCAGGTAATTAAGTTACTTAAGAATCACTTTGACTCTCTCAAATCTTATTTTTAAGCTTTGTTAAAGGTGGTATGCATTAGCTTTCAATCTAGTGTTAATTTAGACCTCCTACTAAGGTGTGACCTTTCTGGGGTCTCCCTTCAATGCTCCATGTTTAACAAGGTCTTTCCACTCTGTCTGGTTGGAATTCAAATACCTCTGGGCACTGTGTGAATTTTTCCAGTTTATGTTATATGCTATGTATTAATATATATTGTTATATATTACATCATAAAACTCAGTATTTTTCCATTTTTAAATCCCTGGAAATTTTTCTTTTTCACTTCATGTAGTACACATGTACATATATCCATGTAATTATAAGCTAATACATCTTTCATTTAAAAAGGCCTATATGTATATCTACAGGTGCAGCAAGGGAGACAAGAAACTAAGGGAACTGTACTTGACCCTAGAGTTAGTCTTTTGGAGAAGACAATGTCATAGGATGGATGGTGGATGGTAACCATGAAAAGGAAAATAAAGCAGGATAAGTTTCTTGGGAGTAGTGCAAGGGAAAAAAAAATAGCAGCTGGCCTAGACCTAGACCTCAAAACTTATTTGTAGGTCTGATCAAACAAAAAGATCTACCTGAGGCTTCTCAATACTAATTGTAAACAATCTCAAGATGACTGGTTGGGACCTAAGGGACAGTGTAATGATGGGACATAATTTTTTCATGGAAAATGGGGGATAGAGACATGGCCCTCACCCTCATTTACAACAAATTTAACCAATAACCTCAGCTCCCATATACAAACAGTTTATATGATTTGCAGATGAACCATGACTAAGAACTTTCTTTGGTCTCGGTATTCTTCCCCAAATGCACAATCTACTGGGCTCCATTTCTTACCCAATATAATTATTCCTAAGCAAAACATTATCAAAAGATATCAAGCCAGGTATTAAGGTATTCAAGTAAAAGGATTCAGGTAAGAGGCAACCCAAATGTAAAACAAAGGAAACCAGCCTAAAACACATTAAGTACTTAGAACAGGCCCTTCATGACTGATAATCAAGGTGAATTAACCTTCATCTTGAAACATTGATATTAATGATCCACTGTGAACAAGATGATCTCTAAAGGACCTTCTAATTGTGAAATATTATTCTGCCTTATCCATCAAACATAACTGATGGCTTAATACTACACATTTTGCAGATGACATTGTCTTTTCTTACTTAAAGGAAATATTTCAACTGTTGTCATCGTCCAAAGGTGCCACTGCTTTTATTTGTTTATCACATCATAAGATGATACTTGTCCATTACCCTTGACCTAGTCAAACCTCTACAAAAGACTTAATGATGCTATTTCGGATGCATTTCCTTGCTGCTTTGTGCAGGTGGCTTTCGCATTGTTGCATAGACAGTGATGGGAACGTCAGTTATTGTCAGGCAATGACTTCCAGGGCACCTTCGGAGTTGCCTGAATGAAAGAGCAAAGCACACGTGGTTAGATACTAAAAAGGAAATTTTTTCAAAGCAGCAAACTTTGAGTGCATATCAACTGCTTTAAATCATTTTGAAATCTTTGAATGTCACAATATAACACAGTGACATTGATGAGCCAGACATTTTAGACTTATGTTGCAAAGAAATTATGATTATTGCCATACACTTAATCACAGGAAATTCATAAATAATCCTCTAAATGACCATCTTGAAAGGTATACAGTGATTGCCAAATGGCAAAAAAAAAAAAAAAAAAAAAAAAAAACGCAAGGGGGGGGCAAAAAT